>NC_056733.1:1236693607-1236993607 GCF_019279795.1 Protopterus annectens | reverse complement strand
ATGCAGTACTACTCCCTGAAGGTGACTGCTGTCTGCTGGATCCACATCCCTGATGGGACTGGCCAGGACAACCTACCTATGGCCTGCTTTGGTGTTGTGTGGACAGCACCCTCCCTTTGGTACTGCTGTTGGTACTGCCACTATGGGACTGTGGACGTGCATGGCCATGTGGGCTCACAGCTGATCATGTTGCTGACCTACATCCACCTGGCTGATGCCCTATTTCCACCACATGCTGAAACACTGACAGTGCATGGTCAAGCAGTGATAATGACTTACCCTACTGTCTATCCACGACATCAGCAAGATGACGTATGGCATCACAAATGCCGTGGAAGTCATCACACATGCTAGGGAGTGCTATTTTCATGACCCTGAGCATCTGCCTGGTGTTGCAGTCAGTATGTGCCTGTGCCTCCATGATGGACCATAACATGCATCTGGTGACAACTGCTGTGGCACTTGTGATGGGGGCTTGATGGGCAGCAGTCCTCTGTTGAGCACCCCTGTCATCTGAATCTGTGTGACCTCACCTGTCCTCTGCCCATGGCTGGTGTCTACACTCACACTCACCATACTCAACACACTAGCCTGTTCTATGCCACCAGCCTTACCCTATCCATTATCAGTGGCTGCTGGGGACTGGGTATGTGTGGGCATACGGACTGTGTGCGACGACAAGGTGGGTGAAAGTGGGATACCAAACAATGGGATGGATTTAGGTACCAACAACCCCAACTGTGCCTCACTATGACCACCATCATAATGGAAGCCCGCTAAGACACCGACATCAAGTTGTGAGAGGGAGGGACACTAACCCCTGTGTCACCTGTGAGGGGAAGACAACATATTTGAATCAATACCCTGCAGTATTATGTTTGCTGATACACACACACACACACACACACACACACACACACACACACACACACACACACACACACACACACACACACACACACATGCACACACACATGCACATACACACATGCACACACACACACTCCTGGTAAGGTCTGGGACAGCTGTGAAACCTATGGGCCCTTCAGGTCAGATGTTATGGTAGTTCTTCCTGCCACAATCCATCTCTTTCACTGGAAATGTAAGGCCCACAACGGAGGGTGACAAATCCTACTGTGTGATGTGCCTAGTAGCAGAATGGTAATTGTGGCCAAGACCAAGGCTATTGGAGTGAGCGATGCAGTGTCACCAAGTGTATATACAAGTACTATAAGAGATGACACTACTATACAGACCACACACAATGACAAGGAGTAATGATATGTGATGATAACTGATGAAGGGCCAAGGCTATACACTATCACTGCAGTACCGACACAGTTCAGACTCACAGGGGTTCATTTCAGACAACATTGCAGGACAGTCTACAATACATACAGGAAACATGTAAAGTACTAGGTACATAGCTTCATAAGATGATACCAAGCTGTTGGCCCTGGTCCCCTCATAAGCCCTGCCAAGAATTTCACCCATGTCCCTTCCAAGTCAGTACCTGTTTTGCCTCTTCAGTTGGTACACCCGCGGAATCCCAGGGGTGTCCCCTCCATTTCCCATGCAGTTGTCCAGCTTTTTCATCAATAGGGCTATACATGTACTCTGCTAGACATGGGGGGGAGTGTATTTTACAGACAGTGTATTGGGTGGGACAGTATACTATCCTGCCAACAAGTCCTATACATGTCACAGACCAGGTGAGGGCCTTGTATGCATGATGCATGAGTGGGGTTTAACTTAGAGATATGCAGAAATGCCATCAATGCTGGTTTGGAAATGGCCTTGTATGCCAGACACAGGTCACCTATGATCAGTCTGTATGAAATTGAGTACAGGGACAGGGCTTTCAGCCTACCTGTATTGGATAGGTGTTACGGATCCTGGATTTGCCTGGTCAGGAACCTCTGGGGGCTCTGCAACTGCTGCATTTGCTTGGCAAGGTACATGCCAAAGGAGCCATTGTACTTGGTAATGTGTCTGAAAAGGGTGGAGTACAGGGATGTTGTGGCCTCCTGGTTCCTGGATGACATACCCATATTTGTGAGGTGGGCAATGTAGACAGCCTTCCGTACAATGGTGCCCACATGGTGGAAAACTGTCAGTTGCTACCAACCTTGGTGCGCAAGTCACCTCAACCTGATTGCATGCTCAGTGCATTATTACTGTCATAATTAGTGTGGATGACATCTACCACAGCGGGGAGAATGATGCCTCTCCTGGCATTTTGTGTGGGACAGATGCCCTTTTTTTAGGTGAGATTGTGATGTTGGGGAAGGGCTGTAGGTATGTTTGGGAAGGTAGGTTTGGTAGGATAGGTAGCATTTGCAGACAGACAAGTCACACAAGACAGCAGACAGGGGTAGTATATGACACATGAGAGGGGTAAACACCTTGGATGGGGAGGGTGGTTGAGAATCAGAGGCCCATGAGCCCCCAAATGGATACAATGAGACTGAGGTCCCCACCCATGGGCAGTCACCACTGCACCTTCACATTCCCAAAGGTGGCTGTGCTGGGGGCTGGACAAGATGGGCAGCCTGCCCCTAAAGATATGACAGGTGGTCCTCCATATGGCACAGCTTCCCACACAACTCAGAGCAGATTACACTGTGCACCATACCCCAGAACATTTTGTGGGTGATGAGCTCCTCTCCGTGCTGGTGCCTGGGAGAGAAAGGCTCCATTCCCTGAGGTGGCTCCACCCGAAGGTGGTGCAGGACCAGCAGAGGAAGATGTTTCGGGTTGGGTCCCAGATGTGCTGGGGCCTGGTGCCATGGCCAGATGGGGTGGGACAGGCAGATCCACCAGGATCTGCCTTCCCAAACATGCTATGATGTTGTGGTTTTCCCAGATATATTGGTTAGTCATGAACAACACATTGCAAAAGTAGTTATAACAGCATGCATGGGTGTTCCCATTTACCCAGACCAACAGATTTGAAACAGTTGCATAGCAAATAGACCACATTCATAAATGGAACAATAGTAAGCTTTTTAACAGCATGCAAGTTACATTGACGGCAACAGGCCACTAGTAATGGCATTTGAACAAGGTATGTTAATATGCAATCAATGAAATATATGAACAATAATGGAACACATGCCCCAACAATAGGTTTTGAGAACAACATACCCATAGTATATGAATAATAATTATTGATGCAGATGATGGGTGGGAGGAGAGTAAAAAGTCCATTAACAACTGTATCAGCTTGTATTTTTCACAACAGTACTGATCAATACTCTACAGGTCTGCCTTCACTTTACATCTATCTATGGCCCATAGCTTCTGTGGCACATACATATCTGTTAGACTTCCAACCTGTAATGGTATGGGGCAGATTGAGTGAACTGTGACTACTTTACTGGTGGGGACTTTTATATGTCAGGGTTACATACTTGACAAAAAGGGGTACCCTGCAATGATGTTGTGTGAGTCTGCTACTAGCATAGTTCACTTGGATTCCTATCTGTGCCCAAGGTGATTGGCAGCAGTGACCACTAGCCATGACAGCATGACACTTGAGAGACATGTGTCTGGAAGAGGGCATGGTTTATGTACCTATCTTGCTTTCATTTGCAGGTATGGTGTTGGACAGTGGGACAGTTGTACATGGTGTATTGTTATACCCTTCAAACAGCTACTACAAGCATTTCACTACCTGTAAGACATGTGGAGAAAATACCAGTTATCACTATCTGACTGTTTCTACACATATTCCAGATTTCATGAGTGTATATATACACATATCTCAGTACCACTTCCCAGTTTTGAACCATGTTTGGGTGTGCTAAAATGAACTACAATGCTGTTTCTCAGCACAATGGGCTACTGGGGAACTGCTGTCTGCTGTTTGACTGTTTTCTGCCTAATACTCTGTGGGTTAGACAGTCTGACATTGTAATCCTGCGATTCATGCATGACAGATAGTTACTGTACTGTGTAGTAATCCTTTGAAATTATATGATCTGGAAAACAAAGGTTAACACAAGGCATTGCAGCAGGGGACACACTATAATACATTTGACATTAATATTCTGAGTTTGGATCTTAGTGCATAACATATGTCATATTTCATGTATATCTTGATTTTCAGCTCCACATCTACTGTTATGCATATTAGCTGATTCTCAGAACAACCTATGTTAATTCATGCTGTCAAAGCCATATTTTCTTTGCAGAGCCTGTACATATTTCATTTCTACAACAACATAATGGAATAAACACAACAGTTGGTGGTTTAGGTTTTTATTGTAAGTTATATAACACAGTGCTCTACTACTGCATATGCTGTAGATGACTATTAGTCTGGCAAACTTTTATTTAATCGTTACACACAGAACACAGTAAATGATTTACTCCTTCTTATTTACTTCACTATATACTGAAAGGTAGATCTGTACTCACCAACCTGTTGGCGCATCCTTGTTAGTCTGTCAACATGGGCCTCAATGTTCATAGCCCTCTCTTCTGCAGCTGTAGGGATGCGAAATAAACATTATGCATACCTGTCTATCACATACTCAGACTAGAATTTGGTACAGCTATATCTGGGATACTTACAAACTGCTGGAGCATGCCGGTCCTGAGCATCTTGGATCTATTGTGCCAAGAGTTCCCCCTTCCTACACTTTAGGTTGGCATAATGATGCCATACCTGCTCACCAGTTTGGGGGATTCCAGTGGCACTTGTGAGGTCGCGTGCCAGATGGTCCCAGGCCTCCACTTTGTACTGAGAGCCCTGGTTCTGGCCTTGCAGCAGTCTGTCATCATGATGTTCTATGAGTTCAGCCATGACCCTGGACTCCAGGATGCCCCAGAACTGCACCTGAAAGTGTGTTCCCTCTCCAATGCCAGACATGTTCCTGGAGAGATCAAACTACAACAGGTCATGGCTGTATTCCCACCTGAACTGTTTAAATAAGGCCATATTCCTGCCTTTTGCCATCACTGGACCATTTCAAAAATGCTGAGCACAGCTTAGCAATGTGCAAACCCGATAAGCTGGGTTGAACAGTGTTTAAAGGGGCAATTGTTGAGCATTGCTTAACAGTACACAAATCCATTTAGCTGAGCTGATTGCTGCTTAGCATTCACATTTAAGCATTGCTTACTCTGACTAAGCATAGCTAAGCACTGCTAACCACTGCTCACTTTTCATTTTAATAAAATATCAGGGTAATGGGTTAATTAATCATTACTGACATATTAGTAAGTGTATATGATTTAATTTACATAACGTCCCTCTATGTGCTTTCATTACATTACCATGGGGTGTGATTATACTGTATGGGACACTTGTGTATACATGGGTGATTTCACATGTTATATACACTCACACTTACATTTTAGACCAGCTACACTACCCTGGTTGAAAAATATCAATTACTATATAATTTAAAATTGAAATAATTTTAACACTGCTTTCCCATGTAAAAATAAAGTGCCTGTCATGGTACTTGGACGATCAACACCTGCCTGAAAAGCCGTGACTCTAACCAATACACAATCCTGGTGTGAGAATTCTAACTGCATATTTTTATTTATCTCCTATGGGATGTTTAAGCCATGCTAAGCAGAGGGCCATAACATGCACACCTGCTCAGCTATGCTTAAACATACCTTAGAATGGAAAAAAAAGAAATTAATAAACCCACTTTATTTACATGTATCTGTACTTCTTGTCAGTCACAGTAAGGGAAATTGTAAAGGGACACATAAGGACAGATTTTAATTATTGCTCTTACAAACTTAGGAAGTGTGACTGTGGTTTTCTAGTACATCATTGGGAAATCACTCTGGATTTAAGTCACGACATACTGACAGACATTTGCATTTCAGACTTCATACCCTTCAGGAAATCCATGCTAAAGCAAACCTTTAATTCTATCAACTTTCTGGGTTTGTAAGTGCAATATTTAATAAGTGTCCCTATATTTGTGTCTTTGTCCCCCCATTATTTATGGCTTTGTACAGCTTTCTTGCTCTAGGTGGTTGAGAGGTATGTGAGGTAGGCATCTGGGCAGTCTGCAGAAAACTGTACAGTTGAGTGCTATGGCCATGTGGCACTTTTACTCAGCAGACATTTGGGTTTCAGTATTCATACCCTTCAGGAAATCCGTGCTACTGCAAACCTTTTATTCTATCAGCTTTCCGGGTTTGTAAGTGCAATATTTAAAGTGTCTCTATTTTTGTGCCTTTCTCTCCCCATTATTTATGGCTTTGTGCAGCTTTTTTGCTCTAGGAGGTTGAGAGGTATGTGAGTCAGGCATCTGGGCATTGTGCAGAAACCTGTACAGTTGAGGGCTATGGATGTACGGCACTTTTACTCAAGCAGACATTTGGGTTTCAGTCTTCATACTTTCAGCAAGTCCGTGCTACTACAACCTTTTATTTTAGCAACCTTCCTGGTTTGTAAGTGCAATATTCAAAAAGTGTCCCTATTTTTGTGCCTTTGTCACCCCATTATTTATGGCTTTGTACAGCTTTCTTGCTCTTGGAGGTTGAAAGGTATATGGAGCAGGCATCTGGGCATTCTGCGGAAACCTGTACAATTCAGGGCTATGGTCATATGGCACTTTTACAATGCAGGGGGGTGTGTGACATGTTCTGTCATACACCCCTGCATTACTTTCTTGCTCCCCTATCCATTTCAGTGTCCACAGACACTGAAATACTCATTTTATTTGATTTCAGTGTCCGCAGCCACTGAAATGCTTTTAAGAAGTGCCATACGGCACTTTCTGAGTGCAGGGGGCATGTTAGATGTGTGTGCACTACCTAAACATGCCCCCTGCACTCAGTAGTGCTCCTGTCCATTTAGCCTTAGCTGCAGCATGCCTTAATGAAAATGCAAGGTGCACAGATGTTAAAGCTAAGGCTAAACAGACACAATTCACTCTGTGCAGGAATAGCCCTATTCCTGCACGGAGTTTATTGAATCCAGGGGATACTCTTTAATAACCTATTTAATGTAACTATAGTCTCTTTAATCCATAATCTATTTTTTGCAATCACTACAACATTATCTGCATAAGACAGAAAATTTGTAAAATCAATATATCTTTGTATTTAAACAAAAACATGTTTCAACATCAGCTGTAACTCTTCTCCAGTTGCTTTGATAACCAATGCAAACAGCACACTGCTCATTAGATATCCTTTCCTTACCTCAAATCTGAGAACAATATTTTTTACTGAACCATCCATTAGCTATCAAAGTTACAATATTATTGTCATAAGAAGATTTCATAGCATCCAGAACCTTTGTTTTAATTCTATACTGTTTTAATATATTCCACAATTCTTCATGTCCCTCTTTGTCAAAAGCTTTATTACCATTCTTTGCAATGATTTTAGTATCTTCATTTTGATGTAGTATACTTTCTACTTCCTCTTTTATAATCAATAAAGTCACTCTTTTATTCTTGTCTTTAGTCCCAGAAATACCTGCCATCATGTGTTATTACAGGTTTTACAGGTTAATAGTAGTCTGCAGATTATTACACACCTTGCTGATAACAAGACAGTAACCAAAGCAAAATATCAAACCTTGTATCTTGTGTCTCCAAAGAAAATAACTTAATCAGTATACTAACCTCCAAGTGATCACATTGACTTTCAAAAATATTTCAAATATCAGTTGTAAAACTTTCAAGAAAATGTTATATTCTGTATTATTCATCATGATCGGACACCAATTCCTATGATCATCCCCCACCTTTTCTCCAAATCTATTTCAATGCCTCTTCTTAAAATCCTCTTCTTATATAACACCCTTCTAATCATTCATTCAAAAATTCTAATGAAATATTTTCTGCAAATGCTTCATTTTAATATAAACATTGGGGGTAATTCAATAAAGCCTACATGGAGCTATTCTCTGTGTAGGAATGGTGTTAATGCTTGGACACGGAACATGTCCAGCGAGCTATCCAGGGAACAAGGATAGCAAATCACCTCATCTACTGGTGAAAATCATGCAAATGAGGTGATCTTGTGATCCAGGAAGCAGAAAGCCATCCGTGTAGGTGCTGTGTCTGTAGAAAATATGTATGCTGTTACTAACTGTGTACCAGAATGTAAAAATAAAACAGGGGCCATGACAACTCAAATAAAAGCATGTATTAGGAACTAAAACTTTTTACCACATAGTCACTTTTAAACAGTGTCCAGTGACACACAAATGTAGTAGGTTGCAAAAAAAAAATTAAAATAGTAAAATATGATATTTAAGGCTATATTGAAGTTTCCCATTATACTAGCCAACATGCAGAGTCATATAATGGCAGGTTATAGTAGTTGCTAAGGACATAGGCTCTTGTGTAGTGCAGTATCTAGGCTAGAGTATATGCAATTAGGTGTATGTAAATGAACTAAGTTTATTGTATATGTGTAAGGGCTAGAACCATGGTAATGTAGGCAGAAGAGACAGCTGACATGAAAAGGGAGTGTGTCAGGGTGTCAGAGATTGTTAAGTTGTGCTTAGTTAGTTAAA
Organism: Protopterus annectens; assembly: GCF_019279795.1. Taxonomy (NCBI): domain Eukaryota; kingdom Metazoa; phylum Chordata; order Ceratodontiformes; family Protopteridae; genus Protopterus; species Protopterus annectens. Next base: position 1,236,985,095 of record NC_056733.1, on the reverse strand, counting down.
GTAAAGCTAAACGTTAGCAGTGAAATAAATAAATAAATAAAAGGAAGTAGCTTAGAAAAGCCAATCAAATATAAATGACTAATAAGCCCACTGCCACTTACACTGGCCCATTCAAATCCCACAATAATGCAGCTGGCAGGTGGAATGTATCATAGTCAGCCAATCACACAGGCTGCATCTGCAGCACTTCCGTATAAAGTATGCAGACATCCTTCCATCTGATTTTTCCCACATACTCTGTACCATTGGAGTACACATTTGGGAATTTTAGATGACAAAATGATAGGGGTTGCTGCTGCTTTGTTACATCTCTAAGTGCTACAGGATGAGGTTGGGGATGATGGTGACAACCAGCCCAGACAGAAGAGGCGAAGAGTGTTCAGACCCAGGGTATCCTTTCAGGGGCTACATGAGCTGGAGATAGTAGAGCACTACAGGGTGGACAGAGACATACCTCAGCAACTCACCAAGCTCTGCTGCCCTTACCTCAGACCCAGAACCAACAGAAGGGAACCCATCCCAGTGGAAATAAAGGTATTTGTAACCTTATGAATACTAGGTAGATGTACTTTCCAATGACCTACTGCAGACATCATGAGGATCTCACAGGCATCCACATCTAGGGTATTCCACCAGTTCCTGGATGTCATGCTAACACATGCCAGTGAGCAGATTTATTTCCCCAACACCCCTGAGAAGAGGACCACCAATATGCATCTCTTCCACCAAGTAGCACATTACCCATAGGTATTGGGTGCCAGAGACTACACACCTGTGCACATCAAAGCACCACCTGGTGAGGAGGGTAGAGTCTACATCAACTGCAAGGGGTATCACTCTATCAACTGCCAGGTCATGTGCAATGCTCAGGGCATTATCATCAATGTGTGTGCTGGTAGCCCTGGCAGTTATCATGACTTCCCACATCTGGCACCCATCACAGCTGTACCAAGCATTTGCCAGGGGGGACATCCCATATGGCCATCTAGTGGGGAATGCTGGCTACAAACTGGAACCATGGATGCTGACATCCATTAGAAATGCACACAGATCCACTGAAGAACACCATAATGAGGCACATGCACAAACTAGGAACATTGCAGAGCATGTTTTTGGGCTGCTCAAGTCACAGTTTTGCTGCCTTGACATAGCTGGTGGAGCCCTGCAGCATTCTCCCGCCAAATGAGTACACATGTTCATAGTATCTTCCATGTTACACAATATGATCCTGCGGAAACAGCTGTGGCAGGAGCATCACAGGGTAGGGACACACAGCCCCTCCCCACCATTGCCAAGGTCCCCACAGGCACAGGGGGACTCAAAGGAGGAACCCCATGAGCTTATCCCTGTAGGCAGACATAGGCATGTGCCCAGTATGCCCAGGCCTTGGCAAAGTGGCAATGCATAGCACATACACTGACACCATACAGACCCTGGGACTGACACCTCAGTCTGACTCACTCACACAGCAGAATGGATGCCACACACATCACACTATCTGTAGCTTACCATGTATAGCTTGTGTACTGCATGCATCCAACACAGTCAACTCTGAAGCACTGTCCTCACAACTGCTGCAGGCACCAGGTAAGTCACTCTTCTTAACAATAAATGAATGGAGTAGTAGAATGTAGTAGCATATCTATGGTATTGCTGCATGTATGCAAGGGAATGGGGTGGGCTACCAGGATAGCAGCAGACAACTGACAGCTATGTGGGACAACAGGAAATGTCTGCCAACTACTGGCTGTTCCAGAATATGCAGTAGATCCCAAGGTGCCAACACTCACTGAAGTATATGGCTGGGGACTAAGAAAATGCGGGGTCATAGGTCACATGCATGGATGTCAATGTTGGAGTCCCATACACAACTCTCAGCCTCTCACAGCAGGTCATTTGCGCAAAGCCATAAAGAAATGTGTGGCAAAGGCACACAAATAAGGACAGTTATGAAATATTGCCCTTACAAACTTAGACAGTAATATTAGAACAGCTCTTGCAGTTGCATTAAGTCTCTGAAGGGTAAGAAGTCTGAAACTCAAAGATCTGCCATTAATTTCTAACTTCGGTCTTTAGTGATATGCCAGTATTTTTCAAGACAACCAGAATACTATTCTAAATGGACTCAAAATATGAAGGAAACATCTGGACAGCCTGTGGAAATTTGTACACTCAAGAGGTATGCCCCCCTTCCCCCAACACACACGTGTTCTCATAGAAATGCAGTAACATGTATGTTTGTAGGGTAATAGCAGCAGACCACACATTGTCACAGCTGTTCCACTCAACCTGCTAACTTGTTCCATGGCTACAATATGCAGGGGTCAGGGTGCTATGTGCATGGTTAATACTGTCAAGAAGTAGACAGTACTTACTGTTGGCTGTTGTGGCTTAGTAGTCAAAATACAGTACTGTGGTTGACATGGTCTGTGGTCCAAGACTGCCCATGCCAATTATTTTGCATGTCAGCTACACCTATGTTAGGAGTTGTACACACTGTCCAGAAGTCAATATTTGTTAATGGAGAGATAGGGGGCACACATATGGACAGCACACAGCTCGGAGTAACCTGCACAGTGCCTAGTAGAACAGCAGGTCGTGACAAGTCAGTGTAGTGCCAGGTTATAAATGGCTGCCATGTTGCTGCATCAGTGCTGACAAGTCAGTGAGCACCATCCATACCCCTGGAATGACAGAGTGTCACAGAATGTCCACACACATAAGCCTCATATATCTGTTCTGCTTCTCATAACATTGTATTTGCCTACCAAACTATGTGCAAAACAACAAAGGTCGATGTGAAACATCAATGGCAGACAGTTGAGAAGCAGATATCATACCCATAAGAAAATGCAAGCTAATAATAAACCAATTCTACCAACTGTCTATGTTTGGAAAAGCAATAGTAACACCATGTCCCCATGTCTGGGCCTGTGTCTGACTGTTATATACGGGCTATGGCCAACATGTAGCCTTATAATAACACTGCAACACAAACCATTTGATGAACACAGCAGGGGTATGGGTGCAATGATGAACAACCTACTAAACAGGTTCAGTCAGAGGTTTGAAGTCCATAACCCTGTGTGTGATGTTACAACTTCTACCCCACTCACACCATAATAACAAATACATAGCAGCAACTATGGACAAAGCCTGTGACTGGACTACAGAAGGACAAAGAGACACACATAAGGGAAATAGGAACCACTGGCCAGACAAACAGAGAATGTGCACACCACAACAATATGTGCAGTAACATAGGTTCCTTGCAGTGTATGGAGTCAGTAAAGAAATGTCTGTCAGCGGTTCATCACATTACTCTATACTGCTCTACCACTGACATACCAGGAAATCACAGTGCTATGTAGAATATACCACACATATTATGGAAAACACTGCTCAGTCCAATGAACTCTGTACCCACACCAGGATATGACTCAGTTAATAAGGATAACACACAGCCAGGAGATTCACAGCCAGGATATTACTGAGGTGCTGGACTGTTTACACAGGTTCAGCAGCCAGTTGGCTGTAGCATACAAAATCCTGGGCTGGAGTACAGCTTGCTCTGGAATGGAGTCCAACTTTAACTATTGAAGGTCATACTGGGCATGCTCCTACACTTAGAGAATTACAGGCCATGTCTAAACCCACATCTGACTATACAAATGTGTTGCCCACATACGTCTTTGCATACAGACAGCTATGTACACCTTAACTGTTTCTTCCCACCCCATCAGACAGGATTACCCTCAGCTATCTGGATGTAGCGCATATGTGGCATATCTGGATCTGTTGAGTGTGATCAACATATATATATATATATATATATATATATATATATATATATATATATATATATATCTGCATCTGTTGAGTGTGATAGACACACATATACACATATACACACACATATATATATATATATATATATATATATATATATATATATATATATATATAGATAAAATATATATATATATAATATATATATATATATATATATATATATATATATATATATGTGTATATATAAAACATATACAGATATATCAATTATAGACAGGCAGAGACAGGGGGAGGGAGAAACAGACAGAGACAGAGAGAGACAGAAAGAGAGAGAGACATATATATATATATATATATATATAGAGAGAGAGAGAGAGAGAGACCCTGAAAGGAATAGAGTGATTCCCTTATGCAGACATTTGCACACCAATTGTAATCACTGGCACATGCCATTCTGAAGGTGTGCTCCATTGTGTAATAGTAGTGAGGTAGGGGTTGTAATCTCACATCACCTGCCTTGTGTGTGTGTGTGTGTGTGTGTGTGTGTGTGTGTGTGTGTGTGTGTGTGTGTGTATACCTTTTTGAGGTCTGCGATGCCCCCATTACATTACTTTACAAGTCTGTTCAAGAAACCCACCTTAGATCCACTGTTGGACACTTTCTAGATATATAAGCTCTGTGGCACATGTGATAACTAGGTAACTATAGTACATGCAACTCGGTAAGTAGGGGTGTAAATCTCAATACAGCCCACTGTATATATGTGTGTTTATTTGTGAAGCATATCCTCTGTGTGTGTTGGTTATACCATTTTTAAGGCCTGTTGACCCCCCCATGGCATTATTGAAAAGGGACTGTTGATGTCATCCACCATTTTAAAGTCTACAGGCCAAACTACTCATTTGTTCAGATGCAGATTAGGCAGAATGTGCAGATGTTTGCAACATATATGTGGTATGTTTCATAACAATGGGGTTTTATGTCACATCAGTGGCAAATCTGTGAGAGCTGACATCAGAAATAGTGACAAACATGTCAGCTTCAGACATCATACCCTTCTGAGACATCATACTGATGAAAAACCTGTTACCCTATCACTTGTCTGGGTTTCTAAGAGCAATATGTGAGAAGTTTCCCTATTTTGGGGGGTTACTACCACCATTCATGAAGGCATTCCCAAGATTAATTGCTGTAAGAGGTTGGGAGTTATGTCCGTGGCATATAATGTCCATGGCTTATGCGATATGTATGTTGCACTATAGTACATACAAGTAGATAGGTAGGGGCTCTAATCTGACTATTGCTAGCTGCATGTGTTTCTGTATGCATATCCCTGTGGCTGTCTTGCATGTGTGTATGCGATGGTTATACCATTCTGTGTGCCTGTTCCACCCTCTTAACTCCCCCATTGTCAACCTGCTCAGAGCCCCTACAGATGTCATCCACCTTAGAAGCACAGTTGCACATTTTATAACACAAAGGCACTGTGGCAGATGCAATAGTCATGTTGGTCTGTATTGTACATAACAAGATATGTACATGTTCTAATCTAAAAAGTGTCAACTCTGTGTGCATGTGTGTTTCAATGTATGTCCCCATGCAGCAGTGTGTGTGTGCTTGAGATGGCTTTACGATGTTAAGGGCCTGTTAACCCCCCCCCCCATTGGCAATCCTAACAGCCCCTGCAATTCTCACCCACCTAAATTGTCACTGCAGATACTGCAAAAGCAAAACTCAGGGGATGAATGCGCTCAATCTGTGTCTTTGTATGTTGGAAGAATAAAAACAGCTTTGACTGAAGAGTTTGGCTGACTGGAGTGTTTCCTACTGCTTCACAGTGTAAGTTGGAAGAATAAAAACAGCTTGGACTGAAGAGTTTGGCTGACTGGAAGTGTTTCCTACTGCTTCACAGTGTATGGTTTTGGACTTTTTTTTAACTGTAAGTAGAGTGCAGTCTGTCATTGAGCCACAAACTGCTGTTAATACACTGCATGAGCCATACAGTGGATATGGAATGATGCCAAGGTCCTGGCCTCAAGCTGAATACAGACAAAAGTGTCAGCATACCATATGGCAATGACATGGCCCCACTATTTCCCACATCAGCAGCAACCCCATAAACACACACACTGCAATGACAGATCTGGGTACTCAGCATGCTAACAATGTTGCATTCAGGCAATAAGTAATGGCATTAGTCAGAAAAGGCTTGTATGTGGTTCATCACATAGGTAAAGAGACTGCATCCAGACAAAAGGTGGACATTACCTCTAAATAGTCCTCAGTCAGTACAAAAATACATTAGCAGCATGGCCAGTCTGCTATGCACCTATGCAGACATCTGCAGAAACTCTAAAGGCTATGTTAACACCCACAAATGTCATCCATGGCCCTGAACATCTGTCCCATGCAGACAGCCTCTAATCAGTATTACCACAGTAGTTATCAGTCAGGTTGTCCACAGGTGTCTGTGGCATGCCTAGATGGCAACATTGTGATCAGCCCTTCAACAGCTGCCCCATATACAAGAGTATATCCCTGTGCACATTACCAGCATGACAGGCCTGAATCACATATGACACAGCACACATGACACAGCACAAAAAGCTGATGGAGCGACAGGTTTTTCAATCAGAGGCTGCACTGTATCATGAATGCATGCCTCAAACATGCCAAACACAGTACCATGCAGACCCTCTATCTATGAGTTTGAATGGATGGGAAATAAAAAAAAACATATGTCCCAGGGCTCCAGTGTGTGTCTATCAATGCCATGGCCAACATGTGCTGATTGATGATTGTGTTGGGGTGAAATAAAGGACCCAGATCCAGTACTCTAGTAACCTCCTCTGTAACTATGAACCTGTGATCCTAAGGAATATCCAGGTGACATATATCAGGACTAGCATGCTGTGTCAAGGGGTATGCATGCAAGGTTGCACTGTTTGCCCCCATTGTTACTCACACACTGCTCCACACACACCCTGGTGATGAAAAGGTGTCCATGTTGTCACCCTGCCATCTACAGCTTCTGTAATAGCAGCAGCTCACCAAGACTTACACACGCAGACACCTGGACCAGAAACAGAATAAGGTCTGTGAGACAACAGTCAGTCAGCAGTACTAACAGCAACAAAACATCATGGCACAAAGGTACAAACACTTTGATGCATACGCATGACAATTGGCAGCAGACAGCACATTACAGGGCATAACACAATTACACTACAAAATGTCATTACCTGTACTAAATTCACCCTGTGCATCAGACACATATTAACATGTCCCTGCATTGATGGTATGGATAACAGGGATGTGGCACAGGTATCATCACATGCACAGGGTGTGGTGTTGGGTTGCCAAAGGCCTAGGCTGTGCCATACAGATGACATCATATGTGTGAGTCTGGAGGGGTGCTGGTCAGCTGGGCCATGGAGAGGAGCTGTCTGCATCTGTCAGTGACCTGCATGTGACAGTGATGTGTGAGTTTGTGTATGCACAGTCAAGTCATGTGCTAGCCCTACATGATGGTATGTTGGACAGCCATGGACCATACATGGCAGAATGTATAGTTCACTGTCTCCGGCCATGAGCACAGGAACTGGTTCTGCCAGGAGTGGCTTTGGCACCACCATGCCCAAGGCCAGATGCAGTACTACTTCCTGATGGTGAACAGTGTCTGCTGGTTCTGTATCCCACAAGGGACTGCCCAGGACCACGTGTCCAAGGCCTGCCACATTCTGGTGTGGACAGCACCCTCCCTTCATTAGTGCTGGTGGTACTGCCACAATGGTAGTGTGAGTGTGCACTGCCATGCGGGCTCTCAGCTGATCTTGTTGCTGACCTACCTCCATGTGTCCAATGCCCTACTCCCACCATATGTTCAAGCACAGACATTGCACAGATAAGGACTGACAATGCCTCACCCCACTGTCTATCACTACATCAGAAAAATGACATAAGACATCACCAGTGACATGGAGGGTGTCATCCATGCCAGGCAGTGTTGCATCCATGACCCAGAGCATCCATCTGGTGTACCATTCACAACATGACTGTGCCTCCATGACGGACTGAAACATGCATCGGGTTACACGTGCTGTGACACCTCTGACAGGGGCTTGATGTGCAGCAGTCCTCCTTTGAGTACCGCTGTCAATCAGCCTGTGTGGGACCTCACCAGCTCTCTGGCTATGGCTAGTGTCTACAGTCTTTGATTCCATAGTCGCCACACTACCCTGTTCAATGCCAACACCCTCCGACTGCCAAATATCTGTGGCTGCTGGGGACTGGGTATGTGTGAGCATACTGATGTGTGCAGGGACATTGGGTATGGAAGTGGGATGTCAACCAATGGGACAGAGTCAGCCCCCAACAAACCCAGCTGTGCCTCACAATGGCCACCATCATCCTCAGGGTCCAATGAAACACTGACATCAGGTTGTGAGGGGGACACTCTCCGACCCCCCATGGTCACCTGTGAGAGGAAGACAACATGACTACATTAATTTCAGCTCTACAATGTTTGATGATACACACACACACACACACACACACACACACACACACACACACACACACACACACACACACACACACACACACACACACAGGTGAGGTGCCACAAAGGTATTATACAGACCACACCTTCTGACTGATGCCATGCATAACACACAATCAGACCAGATCAGACACACAATGGACAGACTCTCAACAACATGCAGCACAGCTATGTCCAGTTAATATATATAGACACAAATTCCAAACAGCCACTTGTGTAAATGAGACGCTGGAGCAGCAGATAAGTAGAATTATACACACAGCACCATCCAGCATAACAGCCAACAGCAACGAAAAGTCAGACACCACTGCTGAAATATCCAAAAGCAGGTTTAATAGCTGATGTAGTGATAGACAGTGGGGTTAGGCATTGTAAGTCCTAAATGGCAATGCTCAGATCTGCTCTGAGTTACAACAGAATGGTATTAAATATACTGATCCCAAGGATGTTGCCAATATCCTGGCAGATCGATTTAGTGCCAACTTCACCCCACTCTCTCCCCCAAAAGGGCCCATCTCAATACCAAAAGACTGCCAAATTCTGATAATCACGGCCACACAGGTATAAACCGCACTTTCCAAAGCTAAGAATACAGCATCCATGGGACCAGATGACATCCCAGGCTGTGTACTACATGAACTACAAAATGAACTGGCACCTCACCTAAGTGTGATGTTTAATCATAGCCTCACCTCAGACTTCGTGCCCACTGAGTGGCACACAGCCACAGTTATCCTGCTCCACAAGGAGGATCCACCCTGGATCCCGGGAACTACCGTCCCATCAGTCTGACAAGCCTGATTTGTAAGGGCATGGAACGCATTATCATGGAACTTATAAACAAAGACATTGGCAACCTTCAAACACTAGACCCCACCCAGTTTGGGTTTGTGAAGGGCCGATCTTGTCTCCTGAATCTGATTGACTTCTTTGAATCAGTATCCAGAGCGGTGGACGAGGGTAAGGTAGTCCACACAGCCTATCTGGACCTCGCCAAGGCCTTTGACACCATCCTCCACTCTGGAATCATAGATAAACTTACTAAGCTGGGCATAAATCCCTACGTCACTCGATGGGTTGCTAACTGGCTTACTGACAGAACCCAGACTGTAAAAGTAGCCAACTCCAAATCCAGGTCCAGACAAGTGACAAGTGGAGTACCTCAGGGTTCAGTCCTGGGACCACTCTTGTTTGGACTAAGGGACTCTGGCTAACAAAGTTTGCAGATGACTGCAAACTGGGAGCTATTATTGAATCCCCAAATGATGTGGATATTCTACAAAAGGGCCTTACAGAAACAGATGCCTGGTGCCAGAGCCATGGGCTCAGGCTTAATGCCAAGAAATGTATAGTTATCCATTTTGGAAAAAAGCATGTACCCATGAATTACCACATAGGTGGCAAGACACTAAACATTGCAAGTGTGATGAGAGACTTAGGGACACAGATGGACAGTGGTCTCACTTTCGATAACCACATTGCCACAACAGTCAGGAAATCCTTCTATGTGGCACACCTCATCACTAAAGGATTTTCATCCAGAAAAAAGGAGGTCATTGTCCCACTGTACTCATCCCTCATTAGACCCATTATAGAGTATAATGCCCCATTTGGTATGTACCTCACAAGACATCTGCAACAGCTTGAAAGGCCACAGAAATACCTCACTAAAAGAATCACAGGCCTAAAGCAGATGCTATATACTGACCATCTAAAAAAAACTCCAGCTATACTCTGTGGCATATCGTCTACTCAGAGGCGATCTCTGCTTAACATACAAGGCCATGTCAAACCCTGAGCTGTTGGATGTGCTCCACTTAAAGAAATCCCAATTCCTCAGAGCCACATGCTCCAGAGATCTAAACCTTGTCATCACAATGAACAAAACATGCTGGAGGGATAGGTTCCTGATCCAGAGACTCCCCATACTCTGGATAGACTGTCCATACACATCAAGCAGAGTGCCTCTTTGGCCCTCTTCAAAAGGAACCTTGATGATTGGATGGGAGATAGGAAATTCACCCTGGGAGATCATGTCAGTCGCCCTGCTAGACAGGGGCCTGGAGAAGTAAATATTGTGGGAAGAAATATCCAGGGAATTGTTATGGCTAGGCTTGCATAGGCCCTAGGGCCGATAGCCTAGTACCAACTTATGAACCTATGAGCAACTGGTAAAAACTGTGAATATGGTTAGCGCTTTCGTGGTCTCAAACACCACGTCTTCAGACCTTCATAAAAAATTCTTTACTCTAACATGCCTTCTTTTAAACCAATTCATACTGTCATGAATCTATAAACAAGCTTACTCAATTAAACCCAGCTTCCAAGTGTTTAACCCTTGCCTGTCCAATGCTTTAAATTACATTTGCTCAAGCAACTACATATATACACACACTCCATAATCTCATCTGCCCCTTGAAATTATTCCTAAAAATAAAAACATTCCTATAAATACTATTATAATATTATAACACTCAATATAGTTTAAAACATTCATTACATAAAAAACATTTATGAAAACTTAAATATAAAAATCCATACTATTTATTTGAACAGACTTCTATTCTTTAAAATGTGTTGTATTGGAATTCTATCATTCAACCCCTTTCTCCGGTCTGCCCTTAATCTAATTATCAAATGTGTCTCTGAGGTCTCAGTGGTGTTTCTAATATCCCCCCTGCTTTCATTTTCATGAACTTGTTCTATCACTGTAAACTCAAAAGCATGGGTTTGATCTGTAGCTAAGACATGTTTTGCCAGTGCATTAGTTTCAGGGCCCTTCATTATGTGTTGTACATGCTCACGTATACAATACATTAATTTTCTATTTGCCTTACCCACATAAAATGATAGGCATTCCTTGCACCTGGTCAAATAAACTGTTTTCACTATTACAATTTGCTAGTACATGAAATACATATCTTTGTCCTGAATCTGGATTTATAAAAACATTATTTTCCAGTATTTACTGGCATCAATTACAATTCTTACATGGGTACGTGCCCTAATTCCTATCCCTCCTTTGTTCTAATGTCTTACCCCCAGATGAATTACAAAGCATCTGCTTCAAAGATCTTGTATTCTTAGACTGGAAACTAGGTTTGTCACCTACTATATTTCTTATTTCTTCATCCTGAGTAAGGATGGGCCAGAATTTTCTCACTATTTCTGTTACCACCCCCACATTACTACAATAATGTATAGATGCCCACATTTTATTGGTTAGGGGCATCTTACTCTTAACATCATTCCTATTTCTATTAGTTGAAAAGTATGGCTTTCCCCTGTCCAACCTTTGCACCTTCATATCCTTAAAAGTATCAGCTACCTTGTTGCTAGCATAGCTCCTTTCCCTCAATTTATTATCAAGGGTTAGTAGCTCTTCTCTAAACCTATTCTCATCCGTTGTTAACCTTGAGGTCCTAAGGGCCTGTCCTTTCACTATATTATCAATGATACACCCTGGGTTCATGCTTTTTCTATGTAAAAGAGTATTTCTATGACATTCCTTCCTATATATACTTGTCTGGAATTTCCCTGCATCATCTCCCAAAATGCTTACATCAAGAAAATCAATTCTAGAATTTGAGTGTTGCATGTCAAATTTTAAAAACGATGTACTTGTATTCACTGCTTAGAAATACCTTTCCAGCTCTGCCTCTTCCCCCTTCCATAACAGAAAGAGGTCGTCCACAAACCTCCTGTAAAATATTACTGATTTCCACTCAGTTATTTTAACAGATTGTTCATTCTCCCATAAGGCCATTATTAAATTTGCGTAACTGTTGGCACTAGATGTGCCCATGACCACCCCTCCCTCTGCAAGTATATTTGGTGGTTAAACAACATAACATTATTACATAATATTATGCCCATCAACATTCATATCAAATCTATTTGAACATGGGTGCAAGTGCCATCCTGAAAAAGATATTCTCTTAACATCTCCAGACTTTCTTCATTAAGAATGGAGGTAAACAGGGAGTGAACATCCATTGGTACCATAAGTAATGGAATTTCTGTCAAATCTATCTCTTCTAGAAACTCACACAAGTCCTGCAGAAATTGCTTAGAATCCTTTAAAATGTTCTCATTTTTATCCATTACGGGTCTAAGTGTTTTTTCTACATAAATAGACAATGGCTCGGTAATCCAATTTCTCCCTGATACTATAGGCCTTAAAGGGGGCCTAATAGGATCTTTGTGGATCTTAGGTATTCCTCTAATAACTGGTATAAGGGGGTTAGGCATCTGAAAATAATCATACAGTTCTTTATCTGTAACACCTTCTAAATGGCTATCATATAACATTGTTTCCACATTTGTTATTAACTGGTGCAATTCCTTCCCATCTATCAACTTATATACATTCTCTTCATCTAACATCTTCTGCATGGTTGAATTATAGTAGCTAGTGTCTGCTGACTTTATAGTTATTGATTCAACTTGTTTTAACTTTCTTAATGCTTCTGATTTTTGTTTGCTAATATTGTACTTCTTATTATGACTACTTTCTAGCTACAGATCAAAACATGATTTTGAGTTTACAGCTTGATAGAACAAGTTCAACTAATGAAAGACTTGGTGATATTAGAAACACCACTGAGACCTCGGAGACACGTTGGATAATTATATTAAGGGTAGACCGGGGAAAGGGGTTGAATGATAGAATTCCAATACAACCCATTTTAAAGAATAGAAGTCTGTTCAAATAAATAGAATGGATTTTTATAGTTAAGTTTTAATAAATGTTTTTATGTAACATGAATGTTTTAAGCTATGTTGAATGTTATAATATTCTAATGGTATTTATAGGAATGTTTTTATTTTTAGGAATAATTTTAAGGGGCAGATGAGATTATGGAGTGTGTGTATATATCTAGTTGCTTGAGCAAATATAATTTAAAGCATTGGACAGGCAAGGGTTAAACATTTGGAAGCTGGGTTTAATTGAGTAAGCTTGCTTACAGGTTCATGACTGTATGAATTGGTTTAAAAGAAGGTGTCTTAGAGTAAAGAATTTTTTATGAAGGTCTGAAGAAGTGGTGTTGGAGACCACACAAGTGCTCACCATATTCACTGTTTTTACCAGTTGTTCTACTATTAAACCTGCATTTGGATATTTCAGCAGTGGTCTGACTTTTCTTTGCTGTTGGCTGTTACGCTGGATGGTGCTGTGTGTATATGACCAGTTAATGTTGCTAGTACTAGACACCTGTGAAATACATGAGAAGTCGGAGTATGTGATGGACCTTCATCTAACACACGGTGCACCTTTGTACACAATAGTAATGCACCCCTGTACAGCACAGATACTACACCTATACCAAACTACGCGGGAATATGTTACAGCTCCTGCAAATATACTACTGTGATTACCAATGTGATGCACTGCAATGAACCCCACCACAAGTGAACATGGAGCATATTGCAATATAGCTACGCTTAACAGTTGTATGAATGGCAAACTGGCAGCCCTTAACATGCCTAGAGTATAGGTGACCCACAACATGATAGTTCACACTCACTGGCTACCAGTTGTTGTTCTGCAGTCATACCAGAAGTACCTATGGAGTTGTGGGGGAGAGGTGTTGTTAGCATACACACATATGGCAATGGTACAGGATACCATAGGTTTTGCCCATCGCATAGTACCACTACAGCTCTCTTATCCTTCACTATTACTGTAAACCATCACAGGAATAACAACAACCTTGTATCTACCATCTTTCTAGACCTATCAAAAGATTTTGATATGGTGTTCCATTCCAAACTAAAAGATGTACTAACTGAACTATTCTTCTCACCATCTGGCACAGCATGGTTTCATAACTATTTATCTGGCCATCAACAATCTGTTCTATGGCAGGGTGACCTATCTCTATGCCTTCCTTTATCCACTGGTGTCCCCTAAGGATCTATCTTGGGCCCCCTCCTTTTCTCCCTCTTTGCTAATAATCTATACACAGCTGCTACACATGGTTCTATAATACAGTATGCAGATGATTCAACACTTATAAGGGCTGCTACTACTCTATCAATTCTTCATTCTCAAATACAGGAATATTTCACTTCTGTTGAAACATGGCTAGCCAATGCCCATCTGCACCTGTCACCCCTGGGATTCCGGATACTGGCTAAGGGTGATGCCGCCCCTATAGTGCCTTTTTAGGCAAGGTTCAAATGACAAATTCACCACCATAACAGGAACAGGCAAGCAAAAACTGAGGGTAATGCTGCTCAATGCCAGAAGTCTAAATATCAAAATGCACTCACTCGATGCACTCCTTAAAATAGAGAACATCGATATCTGTGCAGTGACTGAAACCTGGTTCAAGACTCTAGAGAGCACCTGTGCATTACCAGGCTATAACTCATACCACACTTTTCGGCCATCTAACCTGGACCAGAACACCAAAGGTGAAGGTGTGCCCATATTCATTAAGGATATCCACAACTTCAGGCTTGTTGCGCAGCATAATGCATCTGAGGTTATCCAAGTGCAACTAACTCTGGGCAAAACTGCAGTCCAAATTGTAGCTTGCTACAGATCCCCCACCAAGTCCCAGGATTCCTACTCGTCTTTTCTTGATATACTGGAAAATATTAGGGTTCAACCAAACACCCTAATAATGGGCAATTTCAACTACCCCACCATTAACTGGGAAAATACTCATGTACCAACTCCTTCACTCACCACTTTCTGGAATTCATAAATTCCAATGCCCTGGATCAACTTATGCACACCCCTACGAGGGCCAACAATGTCCTAGACCTAGTCATTACCCACATGAGTGACCGGTGTTCCACACCTGAAGTCAACTCCTCATTGGTCATATCCGACCATAAGCTAGTCACCCTAGATATCCGCATCCCGCCCCCACTCACCATTAAGGAAACCACAGTAAACAATTTCTCCAAAGCCAACTTCATTCTTCTTAAGACAGAAGTGGTGAACTTCATGACACCCATGCAGATGGACAATGCAGTTACGACTGCTGAATCCTACACAAATGTACTCTATAAGCACTTACATGAGTGCATGGACTGTGCTAGCCCAAACAGAACCAAAATGTTATCCCCCAAAAAAGGAAGCCAATGTAGTGGTCCCCTGCCATAAACAAACTCTACAACAGAAGGAAGAAACTGTTTCAAAAGAGAGTAAAATCCCATGAGTGGAGGAGCTCCCTGGTCAGCCTCAGTAAAATGCTAAGATCCCTTATAAGATCCTCCAAAGCTAGCTATGGAAAAAAAATCACCACTGATTCTAAGGGCAACCACAAAGCATTCTATAGCTATGTCAAGAATCTCAATGGCAACACCCAGATCTGCTCTGAATTACAGCACAACGGCACAAAAAATACAGAACCAACTGATATTGCCAACATCCTGGCAGATAAGCTCAGTGCTAACTAATTTATGAAACTTGGTTAAAACCGCACATAACTGACACAGAATTCCTTCCCCCAGGATTTCAATCTCGCTGATCTGACCGCCTAAACAAAAGAGGTGGTGGTGTAGCTCTAATCTACTCCAATCACTTATCCATCACTCCCTTCCCAAATCTTATCCCTTCCTTTAATAACACTGAAATAGTCACTGGCATTCTAAAATTAAATGACCACAAAAGTATCTGCATCATCTCCCTTTACATTCCCCCTGGTAACAACACCAATACCTTGGAAGACATCCTCTCTTGGTCCTCCTCAAATATTAATTACGAAACCTACATAATGGGAGGTGTAAATATTGACTGACAAAAAATCATTAATCATAATCCCACCATATCAATCAATCTCTTCAACTTTACACAACTTATTAACTTTACCACCAGGCCCAACAAAACCAACCTCACCGGCTACATCCTAGACTGGATCCTGGTGTCTCACCCTAACAGAACTACTACATCTGGTGTCACTCCCAACCCTCTAGGAGACGACCTCCCTGCCTTCACCCATAGAACTACTTCCTCTTCACCATTCTCCCACAAAGTCTTGCATACTTGAAATTTATCTAACTTTAACCCCTCCACCTTCTCTGACTCCCTCAAAATCACCAACTCTAACCCACTAAAAACACTACCCCTAGACAAAGCCTTTGATTTCTTCAACTCCAAATTCCTTACTATCCTAAACTCCCCAGCTCCAATATGAACTAAAAGAGTTAAAGCCAAGACTGCCCCTTGGCTAACTAAAGAAACCAAGAAAATCATGCAACAACGAGATAAATCTTGGAAAAGCTATCTCCATCATAAACAACCTGCATTCTTACTTAAATACAAACAAATATGAAACCTAGCCAAAAAAGAAATTATAATAGATAAAAAGTCCTACTACAACCCTCTACAAATAAATCATGCAAAAAACCCCAAACAATTCTGGAACTCCATTAACTCTCTCCTTAACCCTGGTAAAACTAACAACGCCTGCCCTGATACCAGCAAATCTGACCAAGAAATTGCCAAACTATTTAATACCTTCTTCACCTCTACTATTGCCGAGCTAACCAAAACCTTCCCCAACACCATACCCCCACCCCCCTCTACCCAAGTTTCCTCCACCTCACCTCTCTCAACTCCTATCTTTGAACTTAAACTTGTGTCTATGTACCTTATAAAAAACTTCTCTCCAAACTCAAACCCTGCACCAATGCCCCTGACAGCATCCCCTCCTCCTTCTTAAAAATTGCCTCTGAAAGTATTGCTCTCCCCATCAGCATCCTGATAAATAGATCACTGCTCGAGTCCTATGTACCCGAACTATGGTGCTCTGCTTTCATTCTTCCACTCCATAAAGGTGGCAAAAACTATAACTTCTCCAACTTCCGCCCCATAGCCATCCTCTCACCCATCTCAAAAATTCTTGAAAAATGCATTCACCTGCAGCTCATGCCATTCCTAACCAATCACCAACTGCTCTCTCCTACCCAGCATGGCTTCCGCCCTGGACATAATACCAACACAGCCCTTATCTCCTTCCTACACTCTGTCAATTCAGCTCGAGACTCTGGTAACTTAGTTTCATCAGTTCTATTAGACTTATCTAAAGCTTTCGATACAATCTCCCACTCCCATCTACTAAACCATCTATCTAACCTCAACATCTCCCCAAACCTCTAACCTGGTTTTCCAGCTACCTCTCACTCAGGTGCCAAGCCGTGAAATGGGGCCAAGTCTCCTCCAGCTTCCTTCCCACCCCCGCAGGAGTTCCCCAAGGATCCATACTTGGCCCTCTGCTATTCAACATCTTCATTAACGATTTCCACAAAGCTATTCCCAATACCAAAATTGTCCAATACGCAGACGACTCAACTTTGATCTGCTATGCCTCTAACCATACAGAACTCAAGACTCTAACTCAAACCGCCTTCTCAACCACTGAAAAATGGATGCACCAAAACCACCTCTCAATGCTAACAAAACTAAGATTCTTCTATTAACTCACTCTAAATCCACCCCCACTGAAAAAACTAATTTCAAATTTCTAGCCTTAACAACTCCATCATTGACATCATTCCCTCTGCCAAACTACTAGGGGTCACCACTGATGAACACTTAAAATTCATTAACCACATCCAGCTTAACATCAAGAAAACCCAAATAAAACTCTGCCTCCTATACAGAAACAATCAATTCCTCTAGCCCTCTACTAGACATACCTTGGCCACTACCTATCTCCTCCCATCTCTTCTATATGGTGCTCCTCTATTTACAAATCTATCTTCCACCCTAACCACCAAACTGGAAGTATGCTACAATAAAATCTTCAAATTCGCCACCAAGGCAAATTCCCTCTCCCATCACTGCACCTCCCTTCAAACCTTAAATTGGCTTGAACTCCCTAATCAACTAGACTACCTCCAAATTGTCTTAGCCCACAAACTAATATTTCAAACTAGCAGCTGCCCCACACTATCAAATATTCTTCAACCTTATACGCCCCAGACCCCTCAGATCTTCTCACCAAAACCTTATATCCATCCACAAACCAAAGCACCCAGCTGGTCAGCTTCTAATCTCCTTTACCCTAGCTAAAAAATGGAATGCCCTGCACTCTACTCTGAGGACATGTGACAACCTACACTCCTTCAAAACACAACTCCACTGCCACCTGCACACTCAAAGAAAATGTAACTGCACTCTTCATTCTATACCTCCCAAGCTCCCCTCCTCCTTCTCTCCTGGCTAAACGTTTTACCTCTCTAATTTGCCTCTTAGTCATACATTGTTAATGTAACTAACATCCCCTCTTCTAACCTTATGTTCTATGCCTGTCGTCCTCCTGGACAATTCTTCTTAACATCTTAGTTGCTTATTTTTAAATGAATTCATACTGTATACCAACTGTTTTTGTGGAATTTCCACCTATTTTGATTGTAATAATTGTTCTTTGTATTTTGCTAGTATTTTAATTATGTGATTTAACATTGTACTGTGGAGCTTTTTTCCCCGGGCCACCACTCAAAACGGGCTCTCGAGCCCAGTGGACCTCCCTGGTCACCAAACTGAAATAAATAAATAATATAAATAAATAACTTTACCCCCCTCTCACCCCCTAAAGGACCCATATATATATATATATATATATATATATATATATATATATATATATATAAATATATAGATATATATATATATATATATATATATATATATATACATATAAATATATATATATCTATATATGTATATATATATATATATATATATATAGATATATATATATATATATAGATATATATATACACACACATATATTTATATATACAGGAAGAATGCAGAGTCCCTGTAATCACATCTATGCAGGTAAATGTTGCACTCTCTAAAACCAACAACACAGCATCCATGGGACCGGACAACATCCCCGGCTGCGTTTTACACAAACTTCAGAACGAACTGACTCCCCACCAAAGCACCATGTTCAATCATAGTTTCATGTTAGCCTTTGTATACCTAGCACACACCAGTCAGTAATCAGGGCAGAATAGAAGCTGAGGCACAAGCACAAATAGAATATTTTATTAACGTGCAACAACTTCAGCAACAAGCACTACACACGTTTTCATCTCCTAGAATGACTTCATCAGATTTCATTCTGATGAAGTCATTCTAGGAGACGAAAACGTGTGTAGTGCTTGTTGCTGAAGTTATTGCATGTTAATAAAATATTCTATTTGTGCTTGTGCCTCATCGTGAGCTTTGCCTTTTGCCCTGGTGATTACTGGACTGGTGTGGCTGCTTTCGTTGGTATGTTAGCCTTTGTGCCCACTGAATGGTGCACAGCAACAGCTATCCCACTCCACAAAGGGGGAGCCACCACTGATCCTGGGAACTATTGCCCTATTAGCCTGGGCATTAATCCCAATGTCACTCAATGGGTTGCCAACTGGCTTACTGACAGAATCCATACTGTAAAAGTAAAATTCAGCTCCAGACAAGTGACAAGTGGAGTACGTAAGGGTTCAGTCCTGGGACTGCTCTTGTTTGGCATCTACTCCTCTGAAGTGCAGGACAACAATAAGGGACTCTAGCTAACAAAGTTTGCAGATGACTGCAAACTGGGGAGCCATTACTGTATCCCCAAATTATGTGGATACTCTATAAAAGGGACTTACAAAAACATATGCTTGGTGCAGGAGCCATGGGCTCAAGCTCAATGCCAAGAAATGTATAGTTATCTCATTTGGGAAAAAACATGTACCCGTGGATTACCACATAGGTGACAGTGCACTAAACACCAAAAGTGTGATAAGTGACTTAGGGACACAGGTGGACAGTGGTCTCACCTTTGATAACCACATCGCCACAACAGTCAAGAAATCCTTCTATGTGGCACACCTCATCATTAAGGGCTTTTCATCCAGAAAAAAGGAGGTCATTGTCCCACTGTACTCAGTCCTCTTTACACCCATTATAGAATACATTGCCCCATTTGGTATGTACCTCTCAAGACATCTGCAACAACTGAAAAGGCTGCAGAAATACCTCACTAAAAGAATCACAGGCCTAAATCAGATGCCCTATGCTGACCACCTTAAAAAACTCCAGCTAAACTCTGTCACATATCGTCTACTCAGAGGCAATCTCTGCTTAACATACAAGGCCATGTCAAACCCAGAGCTGTTGGGCATGCTACACTTAAAGAAATCCCAATCCCTCAGAGTCACATGCTCCAGGGATCTAAACCTTGTCATCACAATAAACAAAACATGCTGGAGGGATAGGTTCCTGACCCAGAGACTCCCCAGACTCTGGAATAGGCTGCCCGTACATGTCAAGCAGAGTGCCTCTTTGGCCCTCTTCAAAAGGAACCTTGACAATTGGATGGGAGAAAGGAAATTCACCCCGATGATCACGTCAGCCACCCTGCTAAACATGGGTCCAGGGAAGTAAATAGTGTGGGAAGAAATAGCCAGGGAATTGTTATGGCTAGGCTTGTATAGGCCCTAGGGCTAATAGCCTAGTTCCAACCTATGAACCTATGGTGAGCCTGGTCTGCATGTCCATGGAACGTATCATCATAGAACTCATAAACAAAGACATTGGTAACCTCCAAACTCTGGACCCTACCTAGTTCACATTTGTGAAAGGCAGATCATGCCTTCTGAACCTGATCGACTTCTTTGAGGCAGTCACACCAAAGCTGTAGATGAGGGTAAGGTGGTACACAGCCTATCTTGACCTCGGCAAGGCTTTCGACACCATCCCCCATTCTGGAATTATAGCTAAACTCACTAAACTAGGTATAAATCCCTATGTCACAAGATGGGTTGCCAACTGGCTCACTGAAAGAACCCACGCTGTAAAGTTGTAGACTCCAAATCTGACTTCAAACCAGTGACAAGTGGAGTACCATAGGGTTCAGTCCTGGGACCTCTCCTGTTTGGTATCTACTTCTCAGAAGTACAGGCTAACACAGAAAGCCTCTGGCTAATGCAGTTCACAGATGACTGCAATCTAGGAGCCATAGTAGAGTCCCAAATGATGTGGACATCCTACAGAAGGGCCTCACTGAGACAGACACCTGGTGTCAGAGGAATGTTCTCAAGCTCAATGCCAAAAAGTGCATTGTCATCCCCTTTGGTAAAAACTCTGCACCCATGAACTACAACATAAACGTCAGTCTACTTAATGCCAAATGTGTGATAAGAGACCCTGGGACCCAGGTGGACAGTAGTCTCTCCTTTGATAATCACATCGCTACAGTAGTCAGAAAATCCTTCTATATGACACACCTCATCACAAAAGGGTTTTCATCCAGGAAATAAGAGGTCATTGTTCCCCTCTACTTGGCACTCATTAGACCCATTATAGAGTACAATGTCCCTTTCGGAATGTACCTCACAAGACATCTGCAGCAGTTGGAAAGGCCACAGACGTACCTCACAAAAAGGATTACTGGTCTCAAACAGATGCCCTACACTGACCATCTCAAAAAACTCCAGCTTTACTCTGTAGCATATCGCCTACTCAGAGCAGATCTCTGTCTAACATGTAAAGCTATGTTAAACCCAGAGCTGTTGGACATGCTACACCTAAAGAAATCCCAATCCCTCTGAGCTACATGCTCTAGGAACCTAAACCTTGTCACCACAATAAACAGGACATGCTGGAGGGATAGATTCCTGTCCCAGAGACTTCCTATAATCTGGAACAAGCTACCCATCTATGTCAAGCAAAGTTCCTCATTAGCACTCTTCAAGAAAAATCTTGAGTGGATGGGAAATAGGAAATACACCCCGGGGATCACTTCTGTGGCTCTGCTTGACAGGGGCACAGGAAATTAACTTTCTTGAGTGGTGTAAGCCAGGAAACCTTGTTGGCTAGGCTTACTTAGGCCCTTGGGCCAATAGTCTAGTACCTGCCTAGGAACCTATGGGTTTACTATCAGATGAGTGAAAATCAAAAGACTGAATCCCAAAAAGACTGAAAATTCAAAATATTGAATGATGTAATTTGCCCCTTCTCCACTGTCGTGCGATCTTGGAGTTGGTATAAATATTTAGCAGGGGGTGCAGCCCCTCACATGAGGGGAGCAGGGGGGCTTGCCCCATGCATTAAAAATGTATTCAATATTTTGAATTTTCAGTCTTTTTGGGATTCAGTCTTTTGATTTTCAGTCATTTGATAGTAAACCGAACCTATGAACCTATGAACCCAAACAAAACTAAATTATTATTCTTACAACCTAACAAAACATCTGTCTCATGCCCAACATTTAACATAATAGCCAAAGACAATATTGTGATCTCCCTGACAACCCATACAAACTTCTTGGAGTAGAAACAGACAATACCTTAAAATTTGACTTGCATGTCTCCCTAACTATAAAAAATCCATAAGAAACTTGGAAGTCTATATAGGCACAAAATATACCTGACCGCAATGGCCAAAATGACATTAGCACAAACCCATCTGCTCTCCACTCTACTATATGCCTCTTCAATTTTAACTAATCTAAGGAAAACTGACTTATCTAAGTTAGAAGCATGTTATAATAAAATTGCTAAGTTTGCGTCAGACTGCCCATATAGAACATATCATTGTACAGCTTTAAGGATACTAGACTGGCTTGAGCATCCCAACATTATTCTTTATAACCAACTCTCTCTAACTCATAAAATTGTAACGCAACCAACTAGAACCCCTGCACTACAAAATTTCATCCTTCCTTACAGTTCAAGCAGACCACTTCACTCTTAACAACAAGAACTTACTCACCGTCCCCAAGGCTAAAAACACTGCAGGAGAATCTTTATTTTCCATCTATATATCTCATATATGAAACTACCTTCCTAACTCTATTATCTCAATCTCACCCACTAACCACTTTAAGTCGTCAGTTAAAGCTTAACAAATAAATAAGTGACTATGTTCCTGTACTAACCCCTCATGAGTGCTCTGATACATCACAGTACACCCAAAACATATCCAACTTCTCTCCTTGTGTTTAATCCTTTGTTTCTACCAACTTGTCTTAACCTTATATCTTGACATATGTCATACCTACAAATAGTACTAGCTGTGTTCAAAGCCTAGGTTTTGTTGTTAAGATGTAACAAATGTGTATGTTCTTATGTATACTACATTTTGTTTACTGTAAACTTTATTGATTATTGTAATGTGTTTATGAAAATTTACTGTTACTCATGGAGCTTTTCTCCCCAGGCCTCTGCTGAAAAAGGACCTATGTCCAGTCTGATTTTCCTGGTAAACAAATGTTAAATAAATAAAATAAATAAATATGTGCATTTATCAACATGTACAGTACAAGCTGTGATACTACCCAAATTGCTGACATTCACAATATGTGCCCACATGTGTGCATTACAAAACCCCAATCACAAATGCAGGTTGATCTGACATATGTGTACAGGTATGCAGAGGCTGCCACTATGAATGCTACAGTATTAACATGATGACCACTGGAGGCTTACCTGGACACTCCTTGGCTGTGGACTTTGTGCCCCCCCCCGCATGACCTATAGAGTGATGCTTTTCTGTGAGCTGGTGGCTGACGTCAGGTTTGCAAGGAACTCTTCTGTGGCTGACATTAATGGTTGTGTAGCAGACCTTCCACCTGTGTCAGCACGGTCCCTGGCCACAGCTGCACCCGTTTGCCATGCATGGTGTATGAGATCAGTGGCACAGTGTTAGACCTGTGCATAGTTCCTGTGTTGGTGGCTCACATTATTGACTGTTACTACCAGTTCTACCCATAGGGCAGCAAGTTATTGCAGGTTTTAGTGTCTCCTTCCCAACAGTACTTGGTGATGGAGTCTCAGGGCATCGATGACTGTGGCAGTCTTGGCCTCTGAGAAGGGGGGTTGCATCTTCTGTACATCCCACCTGAAAGACATGAACAGGGGAACACATCACAGGACTGCATACACTGCTCACCATTAAGTACAGACCCTGCACATACAGTATTGCCAGCACTGTCCACCGCTAACACCCCACATCATACCCCTGGCATCTACTAGCACAGTATGTATGTGGGTATTGGCAACATACTGCCATTACGGCATGCATTGCCCCCTGATCCTGATATTTTATGCCACATGCTGCATGTGCTATGAGGTGTTGCACTGCATGTAGCTGTTGCACCTATTACTGCTTGGTCATAGACTGTCTACATGGCCTGCTGTGGTGTAAACCTCCTACTGCATTAGTAATCACCTGGTCTGTAGGCCTACCCCTCAGGTCTCTCTGGCCTTCCTCCATCAGATTCTGGAGTACATGGCTGGACAATGTCCTACAGTTTCCCTAGCCAGTGTGCTTGATATTGGTGTCCTAGCACAGTGTAGCACCTGCCTCATGCACATGGATGGATAGCCATCTACAAACACCACCACGGAACACAACGTGTGAAAGTTGGAATGACTGTAGGAACCTGCAGTCTATGCTCTTTGCCTGTCAATGCTGCATATCTATCCCCAAACAGGTTGTCAACACAATCAGTACACCTCACACACCTCAATAACACACACAAACATCTGCAGTGGGCCTCAAAATACACATCCACAAACAAAGGGGATCTCTGAGGCAAAGACACACATGAACTCCACAGCTGTAAACAGCATATAACACACATGGCCACACACCTGTGTCTCACAGCTACACAGGCATCAGCCCATGTCAAACATGTTACACATAGGGGATTCCAGTGGAGACACAGTGGTGTGCCTTTGACCTGGTTGTGTATGTGGGTGGTCACAGTTACTTTTGTGTCAGGTGACAGACTCCGCCATACTGCATACACTTTGCTGTCTTTCACCAAAAGGTACTGGGATGGGTCTGTCACAGTACATGTTGGTGTGTCTGACCTGACCTGACATGTACGTCCCTGGACTATATGCAGTGAGACATGAGTGTGCACGCAGGTTATGTGTCCCAGTCAGGTATGTCCATAGCCTTATGCAGCTTTATGCTGTCACTCAGACAGATGCTGCAATATAATCAGGGAATGATTGCCTTAATATGTCCACATTTCTCCTGTACTATTCCAGGGGTTCCAGTACCTGTGAGTCAGGGGTGATGTGTTAGACCATGATGCTTTGTGAGAGGTGACCTCCATCTGTCTTCACAGGTCTTCATGCATCTGGCAGTGGTTCCCACCAGCCCCAAGGTGACTCCATGAGTAACATTGGTGAAGTTATCACTACCAACATACAAGTGTCAGTGCTGCACACATTGAAAAACATGCTGATAAAAGCTAGAGGTGTAGACATGACTTTGCCCTTGTTGCAAGCATTCCTAACCCTGGGAACAGCAGACGTCTGTGCAGTCACACAAACCATGGTTCAAAGGTGCAGACGGCACCCCAGCCTTACATGGTCAACCATGCTATCATACATGCAGAAGCTAAAGTGTAGCCAGTAATGCCATGGGACTTGATGTTTCCGTATAAAGGAAACACATACACACCTCCATGCTGTACAGCCAGTAAGATGCACTGGAGACACTGCAGGGGCAGTTCACCATTGCCAGCACAAACCTATTCAATTCACAGCTAGCTACTGGCCACCACATGTGACCAGGAAGCCCATTCTGCCTATATGGACCTCATCAACTGTATTCAGAGTTGGGTCTGTACCTTGATCCTGGGTCAGTTGAACAACCTTAACATACATTGCAAGACGTACCCATGCCAGTACACAAATGGTAGTAAGCCATCATCAGTGGAAATAGGAATATGTTGGTGTGGCCAGAGGCTACCCCCCACATGAGGTGAAGGTGTATTTCAGTTGACATTACACAACACAGGTTAACACTGCTGCACCCCTCCAGTGTCATCATCCATGGCAAAGCAACTGTCATGCAGTCACAGTTGCAATCACCATCTCCCACAATACCCATCCACCTAGGGCAGCCATACATGCACCTCCAACATGGAATACTTCCTCCTGGGGGGGGTATACACACCCTCACAGGCTCCAAACAATCATCAAAGACTGGCACCAATGTACACCCATACACACAAGTGGTGCATGTGAATTTGTACAGATGCATGTAGTCAGGTATACCCAACAGGCCTATGTCATCCTCTGCTAGGATATGTACACCTGTCTGGTAGACAAGTGCAATACATACTGTCCATTACAGGGAAGACATACCACTGTCCGAGATGACATAGCAGCAGGTGCCCATTTTGGAGCACTGTCTCCTTAGCATGTACAGGAGAATGGGATCTGTCATGCAAATCTACACAACAAACACAGAGCCTTTATCGTCTACATCCACTACATACAGTCATCTCCCCTACTGCACAAATGTCTGGAACAGCACAGGAAGCAGCTGCAGCTGCTCACTTTTGGTGCTCAGGGACACCAGCTATACCACTGCTGTTGGTATTGCATACTGGATGCCTGACAGAATTGGTGTAGGCTGCACCCCCTGTGTTTCCCATGAGTACATTAGGATATCCACAGTATGTGTTCCATCTCCTATATGTGGGGAATAGGCCACCACTGCCATGTGATAGTCATGGTATACATCTGCCATGGGAGCCTATCACATCACAGGATGCATCCTACATGACCCCAAGCATAACCTTGCAACACCATAAGGAACCATACTTAAAGGAGGACTGAGTACTGCCTTTGTCCCATACATTTCATGGACGACCACTTTCACGCCTTTACACTAAGGTGGGCTGTCCACCACTCAGTCACATGATAGACACAGCAGCCTAACTAGGCTAGTCTGCAAGGCCATAGCACAGTTTTAAGTGAACCCCATTAACAAGGACATGTGCAACCTGGACACGCTCCATTACGCACACCCAGGCTTTGTCAAGGAAGGGTTCATTTCTGCTACACTCAGGTGACCTCAATGACACAGTCACCAAAGCAGTGGACTGGGGGGGTGACACTGCAAAATGCCTACCTTGAGCTGGACAAACTATGTGACAGTATAGCCCACATGACCATCATAGGTATAACACTGCCAAGTATGCATCACACCATATGTTACCATAGGGGTAGCACACCAGTGTGTTGACACGACCCACCTATTCCACATAAGGGAAATGCACCTCATGCAGTTCACCCATAAGTAGGTATGTAACCTGTTGTTCCATGTGTGGGCCTCTGTTATGTGTGGTGTACACATCTGAGGTGCATGTAACAGTCATTAGCCTATGTGACCATGTCTGTGGACAACTGGATGCTGTGTGCCATCACCGGATTTCCTAATGATGTGGACATCTGCCTAGGAGGGTCTCACACAGATACATGACCATTGCCAG
The DNA here is from genome assembly GCF_019279795.1 of Protopterus annectens. Taxonomy (NCBI): domain Eukaryota; kingdom Metazoa; phylum Chordata; order Ceratodontiformes; family Protopteridae; genus Protopterus; species Protopterus annectens. Next base: position 1,236,957,495 of record NC_056733.1, on the reverse strand, counting down.
ACACATGGCCTCAGACTACATAACAAGACAAGCAGGGTGAACCTCTATGGAGAGAGTGACATCATCACATATTATGACAGTACAAACAACATTCTAGCCACAGAATTAGTTGTGAGTGTGCTGTGGACACAAGTCTTTGGCAACAGGACATGTCATCACATTGTTGCTTCCATTGCAAGATAAACCTTCTACATGGCCCATGTCTTACATAAGGCTATGTCATCATGGGGCATGGGGTATAAACATCCCCGCATTGCCCCAAGGATAACCCTTAATGTCTATAATTCACTGTTTGTTATTCACATCACACAGCACATGCAGTAGCTGGGGACACCGCAGAGGTTCCCAACAGGGAATATCAAGGCCAACACACATGTATCTTACAGCGATAGGCCAGAAGGCTAAACCTCTACCTGGTTTCATACAAAATCCTCATGAGTGACCTCAGTGTGGCATGCAAGACACTCACGAACTCCACATTGCTGGGACTGCTGCACAAGTGCAAGTCATGCTCCACTCTGTTAACAACACACACACACACACACACACACACACACACACACACACACACACACACACACACACACAAGCACGCACACATGCACACACACAAACACACCCTCTACCTGATGTGTGACATGAAGTGGCCTTGTTGGCAGCTCAGGTGTGTGTCCCACCCAGTCAGCCTATAGTGGAATGGCCACCCTGTCCACATCAGGCAGTGTCCTATTTACAGCTTTGCAGACATCACCTGGATAACTGGGTGGTTAACTGCACATACACCCTTGGAATACAGCCCATGTCCCTGTTGGATGGGGGCATCAGGTGCTGCCATGCATACGCATGGCCTAACATCTGGCATTGGCATATGGCTGCTCATGCCCCATAGCCTAGTAACATGATATGGCACAAGGAGTAGCAGATATGACCAGACTGGTGTGACAGACTGCATTGGTATGTGTCCATACCCATCACTGTCATTGGCTTCTGGGTGTCCCCTATGGGCAGCATGTTAGTGCCATGTGATTCAGCCTACATCTGAAAAATAGGTGAGTGGTACTACAAGTGCATGTAGACATTCCAGCAACATCTGTGCTACACAATAACTGAGAACAGTGCATATGTGGTGTAGTGTGTCTTCCTCATAGCTGTCTGACATCTGCAGTACCCGGATGTTTGTAGAATGTGTACATGTGCCTCATAGATGTAGACCCACCTGCCACACAAATGTGTATTTCCAGACACCGGTTGGACCATACATGATGGTTCTCCCTAGAGTTTGGAGAATGTGTCTGTGACATGGCAGACCCCTGGGAACACAGTAATGATACATGAATATCTGGTACTGTATGCATTCCCTTACATTTTATCCTCAATAGGTATGCAATGCCGCTGAGCCAGAGCCAGTGTCCCCCCACTACTAGTAACTATAATCTGCTGTTCTGCTGCAGGAAGTCACCAGGTATGCCAGCCATAGGTGTCAGGCAATGAGATGCAGGTGTGGAGTTCACAGTGACCTAGCCAGAGTACCTCATTAATGGTGAGGGACACCTGTACAATCTTTGAACTAAGCCTGTATGACATTCAAAGTGAGAGAGGCTCACTAACAGTACATGATGTCATATGCCACCTGTATCCTCCAGTTCTTACTATCAGTATTGTACAACAGACAACAAAATGAGCAGTCATATGTGAGCTGACCACTGATGGGGTGATTCTGGGGCCAGAGCTGTGATCTATGTCACTGCAGACAGAGCTGTAAGGGATGGGCATAGGTGCTGGACAGTAGATTAACAGCAACATGTCAGTCCAGGCAATGTTGTTGAGACCTTCAGTTTAAATTCTTATTTCCCATAACTGCATCCCCTATCTGCATTCCATTACATCCTTCATTCAATGACATAACTGGTATAGCGCTGTACTCCAAAGAGTGAAGAAATCCAGTTGTCGTATTCTAGAGAATCACAGCCTGTCTTCATGAATAAAGGTTCAGACCTGTTTATCATAGGCAGCAGCTTGCTTGTTGTAGGTAATGCTCATGAACAGGTGACTGCCTGTACACCAGTCTGTGACTCCCACTTGCTAATTGCATCCAGAACAGCTGGGTTACCTTTCCATTATCCAATGCATGGCTACACAATGCTATAATTTAGGCCTTCATGTAGGCCTTGCCCCTTTTCCCTGGCCTGTGAGGAGGATATTATGGAGGCGTTGGACCTACAACTTTACAGAGGGTAGGTAGAAATACTGTCCACTGTTTGGATTGATGTGTTATGGCAACAGTTTTGCATGCTATGTCTAGCCATTGTTAACAGACTTTAATATTCTGTATCAGTGTCCTGTTGAACAATGTGTGTTGGAGTCAGTAAGGAGACAGGCAGATGTGAATATCATAGATCCTTTTTATCTGAATGTGCACGCTGATACAGTTGATGCTGGTCTATCAGCTGTGTATGTTTGTAGGGGGAGACTGTGACACATGTCCCTTTCACATGAACACCACCCAACCTGTTATGTATGTGTGTCATGTGGATACACTGTTGTAGGTGTGTGGGAGGTATGATATGTCTGTAGCAGATAGCTGGACATATTGCTGCATGTGTAGCAGGCTGCAGCTGCTGCATTCTGGCTAGGAGTCAGACTAGAGATTGTGAAGACATAGGGGACAGCAAGCTGTTACTGTCAGTGAGGGAGCAGTGTCAGCTGTTGTGTCAAGGAATGGCCTGGCTGAAGGTACTCATAACAGTCCAGGTGAAGCATGTGCCTCTGGTACATATGTTACATGATACTGCCATCCAGGGAGTGTTAGGCAACATTCAGAACACATATTCCTAATTGCAAAATGTGTCCCACCCTGAAGGCCTTTAATGTACTACTGTGGGTGGCAGTGAGTGCAGTGGGAGCAACCAGTTGTGCTGAACATTGCATAGCTTAGTTATTCCTATGTTTTATTGACATGCATGTAGTTGTTGTGCCACAAATAGGACTGTGGGCCAGGACTGTGGGTGCCCAGATGTGACATCTGCTAGGAATGTAACAGATGATATAGAATATATTAATAATATATATTATATATTTATAATAATAGTATCTTATATATATCATGATAATATATGATCATATTATATTGTGATATATATTATATGCTATATTACTAATAATGTATTATAGTATGTCAGGTGTATTTGTACGACATATGTGCATGCATACAGTGTGTTACACATGATTGGTGTGGACATGTGTGTTCAGATGGGTATGATGTGTGACACTGAGTTGTCTGTCATGGTTTAGGTTCATAGGTTCATAGGTTCATACTAGGCTATCTGCCCGAGGGCATTTACAAGCCTAGCCCATAGTTTTGTGGCTTACGCCACCCCTTTAGTATGGGGAACTATACCCATTATTTTGCTGTGCCTCTGTTGAGCAGTGACACTGAGGTAATCCCTGGGTATATTCATGATTCCCATCCATTGGTCAAGATTTCTCTTGAACAAGGCCAGCGAGGTGCTCTACCATATACCGGGATTTTATTCCACAGCATAGGAGTCTTTGGGTGATGAATCTATCCCAGCACATCCTATTAATAGCCGTGTCGAGGTTTTTTGTCGCTCCCCCTTGTGGCTCTGACAGATCTAGATTTTTGAGGTGAAGCATATTCATCAAATCTGGGTTTGACATGGCCTTGTATGTTAGGCAAAGGTCACCTCTGAGCAAGCGGTAAGCTTTGAATAGAGCTGGAGTTCTTTCAGTTGGGCAGCATAGGACAGATGTTTGAGACCCTTTATCCTTTGGTGAGGAACTTTTGTGGCCTCTCCAGCTGCTGCAAGTGTCGGGTCAGATACATTCAATGGGGCATTGTACTCAATCATTGGTCTGATGAGTGATGAGTATAGGAGACTATGACCTTTGATCTAGATGAGAATCCCTTCATGATAAGGTGGGCAATGTAGAAGGTCTTCCTAACTACTTTAGCTACATGGGTGTCGAATGACAGACTACTATCAACCTGGGTCCCCAGGTCCCTGATAACTTCTTCTGTGCTCAGTGGATTGCCACCTATTTGGTAGCTAGGGTAACCTGTTTTTCCCCGAAGGCATGACTATGCATTTTTGGCATTTAACTTTAGGCCATGGCTCTGGCACCAGTTATCCGCTTCTGTGAGACCCTTCTGAAGGATATCTGTGTCAGATGTGTTTTCTACTATGCTTCAGTTTTGCAGTCATCTGCAAACTTTGTCAGCCATAACCCTCCTGTGTTTGCTTGTACTGAAAAGTAGATGCCAAACAAGAGTGGCCCAGGACTGAGCCCTGTGGTACACCACTTGTGACAGGCTTTGAGTCTGACATGGCGCCAGCAACTCTGACCCTGTGGGTTCTGTCACCAGCCAGTTTGCAACCCATCTTGTGATGTATGGGTTAACATTTAAGCTGATGAGTTTTTCAATGATACCCGAGTGGGTATTGTATCAAGGCCTTCGCCAGATCGAGGTAGGCTGTATGGACTGCCTTTCCTCATCAATGGCTTTGGTGACTGTTTCAAAAGTCAACCAAGTTTAGAAGGCATGATCTGCCTTTGACAAAGCCAAACTGGGATGGATCCAAAGTCTGCAAATTCCTATGTCTTTATTTATGAGGTCCATTATGATCCTCTCCATGGCTTTGCAGATAAGGCTTGTCAAGCTAATGGGCGGTAATTTCCAGGGTCGGTGGAGGCACCGCCTTTGTGAAGTGGGACCACAGTTGCAGTGCGCCACTTCCTATCCAGAGGTAAGACTATGATTAAACAGCTGTCCTAGCTGTGGGTTTAATTCCTCGTTGAGTTCATGGAGCACACAGCCGGGGACACCATCAGGTCCCATGGATGCTGTGTTTTTTGCTTTGGAGAGAGCAGTTCTCACTTGGGCGTTGGAGATGTTTGGGGGGCTGCAATCGCTTGGTATAGATATCTCTCCTTTGGGGGAGGGGGGGAGAAGTTTGCACTGAACCTGTCAGCCAGTTTGTAACCCCAATCTGCACTGCATTGCCAGCATATCAGGACACAGAATAGGTTTTATGGCAATCCTGCCATAAGTAGGGGGCACAACTTTGTTCATTCAACAATAGTCTGTGCATATGTCAGCTTTACCTGATAATGTAGGCCTCCCATGCATCCAGCAGCATTGATTTGTCTGTGTACTGGTTTGTTGTTTGGGTCAGAGGCCCAATTTAGGGTTGCCACTTTTCAAATGACTAAAGTGGGACATTTTTATTAAAAACTTCCGATTTTGCAGGGTCAGACATATCCACGGTCACTAGAAAAGACAGAACTTTATTTTTTGCCTAAATAAAAGCTTATTCTTATAGCATTTCAGTTGCTTATTCTGTTTTTTATAACATTTAGGTGTTTCAGATACAGAATGACTGTTTTATCCAACTATTACATAAAAATATAGGAAACATATTTGTCCTAACATCTCAGGACATTTGTCATTGCTTCTATTTCTTTGCAGGTCACAACTGTCCAAAGAGGGTCTCTCCCTCTCAAAATGGGACAGGTGGTGACACTACCCGAAGTACACTGTGATTTGTCCGAGTATATCTAGGAGTAGTGTGTCACTGGCAATCAGGATATATTTGTAAAAATACAACTTAATCTCCAGAGCACTGTTCACCTACTGGTATATACTGGTATAATACACTATGTTGTAGTTGACAAGGTCCTGGGTGTAATACTTGGCAGTGGTGTCATTTTCCCCTAATGTTACATGACTGTACTGCATGATACAGCTCTAAAAGCATTCTTAATTCCCCAGAACTGGTTTGAGCTACTTGGTGCATTGCTCTGAGTCAAGTGCCCAGAGTCCTGGATTTGAGACTTGCCAGGGCTGTTTATTTTGTTGCTGGGCAGAACAGTGGCTGAATCAGAGTGATTAAAGCAGTTTAAAGCAGTTTTAAGCAGGTTTGCAGGGTTTTGCATGATGCACCGTGATACCAAGCATCGCTTAGAGTTGCTTATTCCCGCTTAAACCCAAGCTATTTCCAAACAAAGAAAAGAAAAAAGGGGTGATAGGAAAGTGGTGAAATGGGGGCAAGCAGAGGGGAAAAACATTATGAAAGGCAGCTAGGCATGCGCAAGATGGGTGTAGGAAAGGACCATAGCTCTCCATTTGTTGTGCAGCAACAGCTGTGCATGATGTGGACAATTTGGAATTTGGAGATCACACCTCACAGGTAGGGGTGTAGATGACATAAATTTGTTGAGTATTTCATCGAGAAATTGATTAACGTCAGTTAATCAATTAAGATGTTGTCATGGCTTAGTGGTTCTGTACTTTGATTAGGGGTTGGGAGGGTGGCCTAATGGTTAAGGTGTTTGCCTTACAAACACAAGGTGCAGGGGTGGGAGTCTCACAAGGATAATTGGCTAAGCAATTAAAAACACTGGCGGGCAGTTACAGCTTGGCTAATCTACTATGAACCTATGTACATGGGGTGAAATGGAGAGCTATGTATCGGACGAGATTTTTTTGGGGGGACAGATATGCCTTTTTTTTTCAGGTGAGAGTGGTATGTTGGGGAACAGTTGTGGGTACATTTGGTGAGGTAAGTTGGGTAGGACAAGTTGCTTTTGTAGATAGACAAGACAGACAAGACAGCAGACAGGGGTGGTGTATGACATATGGGGGGGTTAAACACCTTGGATGGGGAGGGTGGTTTGGAATCAGAGCACATGTGCCCCGATGTAAACAGTGGGACTGAGGTTCCCACCCATATGCAGTCACCACTGCCTCTTCATGGCCCCAAAGGTGGCTGTGCTGGGGGCTGGATGATGGGGTCAGCCTGCCCCTCGAGGTGCACCATTCTGCCCTTGATTAGGCACATGCGGTCATCCAAATCTTTGGATGAACCTACACAGCATACCTTGGAACTGGTGTCGGGTGACAGGGTCCTCTCCATGCCCACTCCCAGGAGGAGGGACAGGCCCCATCCCCTGAGGCAGTTCCACCTGAGGGTGGTGCAGGACCAGCAGAGGAGGCATCTCAAAGTTGGGTCCTAGACGTGCTGGTGTTGAGGTTTGTTAAGGTGTATTGGTTAGTCATGAAAAAAACATTTCAACATTAGTTATAACAGCATGCATGGGTGTTCCACATAACCCAGAACAATTGAGCTGAAAAAATTGCATAGAAAATGGAAAAGATGCATAAATGAATAACAGTCATTATTGTAACAGCATGCCAGCAACAGTTACAGCAGCAGGCCACCAACAGTGAAATTTGAACAATGTATATTAGTATGCAACCATTGAAATATATGAACAATAATACAACACAAGTCCCAATATTAGGTTTTAAGAACATACCCGCAGCATATGAATAGTAATTAGTGATGCAGGTAAAGGGTGGGGGAGAGAAAAACAGTCCAACTGTATAGGCTGTATTTTTCACAACAGTGCTGCTCAGTACTCTATAGGCCTGCCCTCACTTTACATCTACCTGAGGCCTATAGTTACTGCAGCACCTACATACCTGTTAAGCTGTCGACCTGGAATGGTATGGGGCAAGCTGTGACAACTCTAGATACATGACTAGAGGGGACTCATATATGTCAGCGTTACATATATGACTGAAAAGTGTACCCTGCACTGATGTTGTGTGAGTGTGCTACTGGCATACTTTAACTGTATTTTTATCTGTGTCCAATGTTATTGGCAACAGTGATCACTAGCCATGACAGTGTGACACTTGTGAGACATGTATCGGGAAAAATGCATGGTATGTACCTATCCTGCTGTCATTTGTAGGCATGGGATTGGACACTGGAGCATTTGTACACAATTTATTAGTATACCCTTTATACCTCTAATACAAACATTCCTTTACCAGTAAGGCCAGAGGAGAAAATATCTGTTAATACTATCTGACTCTTTCTACAAATAGTCAGGATTACTTGTGTGTAATTATAAACACATCTTAGCACCAGTCCCTGGGTTCAAACCATAGTCTGTGTGTGCAAAATTGATCAACACAAATTTGATATCACAGTGAGCTACTGGGGCACTACTGTCTACTGCTTGACTGATTAGTGCCTAAAACTTACTTGGTTATGAACTCTGACCTTGTAATATAAGTGGAGTGTCACAGAAGACTGTAGTGACATTTGAACATGCATGATAGTTAGTGAACTGTGTATTAATACTTTAAATGCAGGTGTACACATTTAACCCCTAGTGGATATGAATATGTGTGAACTGTACAGAGCATAGCAGGGTGCTTATTTGCATACCTGACCCATATACATTTGCACATCATATATTTGCAGTCTCCACCTATTACAGTCTCATACTTGCCTGCATCAGCATACCTACATTCAGGACTACATATAGCTGAAATGTAAAGGTTAACACAAGACAATGCTGCAGGGGAACACACTATAATACATTACACATTACTATTCAAGGTTCAGATCTTAGTGCAGAACATATATCAAATTTCATTGTACATTGTTTTACAGCTCCACATCTATAGTTTAGCATAACAGCTGGTTATCAAACAAACCTCACTCAAGTCATGCTCCCATAGCACATATTTGCTGTGTAGCACCTGTATAATTGCATTTATTCAACAACAGACCAGATTAAACATAGCAGTTTGCGGGAATACGTTTTATTGAGGGTGACATAACACAGTGGTTTATTATTTTCAAAATTCTAAACTCAGTTGTACTGCATATCCTGTAGATGATGAATGAATGTCATTTATTACCTCCACCATAGCAATCACAGCATACTTTATTAGAAGATTCATTCCTGCACAGTATTACTACAATACTGGCTTTCTTTCATCAATAGTAGCTTGTTTTCTGCCTTCATCTGTATTACACAGCACCTGGCATTAGTCACTTATATCGATGTTGGTCTAAAAACACATTTATTTAGTACATTCAGAACACACTATATCTAATGGCAATAGACAATTATACTTCCTTATTTATTGTACTATAAATTGCAAGTTAAATCTGTACTCACCACACTGTTGATGCAGCCTCCACAGACATCCAGCGTGGGCCTCAATGTTACAAGCCCTTTCCTCCACAGCTTTAGGGGGAAAACACACTGTGACACCTGTGCCCTGGACCAGCAATCAAGGAGCCTCAATCCTCATCATTAACACCAGTGAGGGGCGCCCATATAGGGAAAGGATAATAAATACACACCCAGTAAAGTACAATTTCCCTTAAGAGCACACAGAGATCACAGTCAGACTGGGGCTGGTCTCGCTCTTTCTCTCCAGATCCCCAATAAGACTCCCCACTGGCACAGCCATAGGGTCCAGATCTCAGCCTAGTGGGCAAGCTAAAACCTTCAGCACCCTCTCTGTCTAACCAGTGATTTGTGTCCCTGCCCAAGTAACTGACACACACACACTTTCAGATAAGAGTTATATACAACCACCCAGACACTCCTGGGGAAGGCTGGCACAGGTTCTTCAACTGTGCCCCTTTTCTTCCCTGTCTAAAAGTAGTACCAGCTGCCAACAACCAATAATATTTATCAGCTACTTAAAAGCCCTTAAAAGGGTGTTCAATTATTACTGTGCAATATTATTATCCAAATGGTAAGTGTGACTAAACAGTCAAGGCTTATTAGAGTGACTTGGTACAGTACCACTATATACATGCAATGTACTCTTAGAGCTTAAATTATCTCTACACAAAGCAGCCATAGTTGAAAGGTTTAAAAATATTTAATAATAAATAATAAAAAACTCAAGACAATACTTCGTAATACATAGTGCTAGTCAAGAGTTCAGAGATCACAGAGAAATACTTAAAATAATACTGTAGCAAAAGCTCTGACATTACAGAAAAAAACTAGTCTAATCTTCCTATTTCCTATCTATATCTAAGAGAAAACACAGTTCTAAATAAACTTACATAAAGAGCAAAGCAGTGCTGGTGATATTGGATGATCTCAAGACAAAAATGTTCAGAGCTCTCTGATTCTCTCTCTATAAATTGATAGCACAGAGCTGCTTCTCATGACATCATTCTTCACACTTCTTTAGTGTTTCCAGGCTAACAGAAACTACATTTACATTCTTTACATGTGGTCAGAATCCAGAGCAATAACGGACATTTATACATGCAAATTCTAGTCATTAACTCTGGTTTTAAAACAATACGCAGGATGCCTCTCTCTAGACGTATCGCCTCTGAATTTTGACATCAAAGACAGTCATGAAATGCTTGACTTAGCTTTCTTACATGAGAGTGCACTGTTGTTACATTTTTGCAGTTCAATATCCAATGCAGTCTTTTCACATTTAAGAGAACAAACCTGTGGCTTGCACTAATATTTACAAATGACAGAATTATCTACAGAATTCTATCTGGCTAGGCTTGTAGCCTTCACTTATCTTCACACATCTCCCCCCTGGAGAAATCAAGCTAGTTTTTCAATTGACCCCTGAGAAATGTTGTTTAAGAGGGTTAGGTCTGTCTGAGTATACCTTATCCCATTCCCTATCCTGAAAGCTCATCTGCATTGGCATTGTTAATCCCACTGTGGTGCTGCACTGACATAGCATATGCTTGCAACCTGGCTGTCTTTGTTTAACCATGTCAGGGGGGGTGTGTGATCTGTCACTACAGTGAAATTTCTTCCACACAGATAAGGCTGAAGTTTCTGTAGTGGCCACACTATAGCTAGACATTCCTTTTCTACAGCTGCATAGCATTCTTCCCTGCATTGGACCCTATGACTGAGATAAACCACTGGGTGCTCTTCTCCCACAGAGGAAATCTGGCTACGTACAACCCCCACCCCATGGTTCGAAACATCCAACTGCACAACAAATTATTTGCTGTAATCTGGACTGGCTAACATAGGGGGTCCTGCCAAAGCTTCTTTAAGCTTCTGGAATGCCTGCTCACATGCTGTGGTCCACACTACCTTATCTGGCCTGTTCTTCTTTGTCAGGTCTCTGAGTGGAGCAGCTATGATACTATAACTAGGAACAAACTTTCTGTAGTACCCTGCTGTCTCTAAGAATGCCTTCACCTGCTTTTTGGTAACAGGTGCAGGCCATGCCTGAATGGCTTCAACTTTGGTAGGTTTTGGCCTGATCTTATGACTCCCCACTCTATGTCCCAGGTAAGAGACCTCTGCCATATCCACCTGACATTTGCTGGGCTTAATGGTCAACCCTGCCCTCTGTAGTCGGCCCAGCACCTCCCTGACATACTGAATGTGCTCTTGCCAGGAATGGCTGTAGATGGCAATATCATCTAGGTAAGCAAGAGCAAACCCTCCTACACTTGCTAGGATATGATCTACCAGACTCTGGAAAGTTACTGGGGCATTTTTCATCCCAAAGGGCATCTTTGTGAACTCATACAAGCCAAAAGTGACACAGAGGCTGACTTCTTTTTAGCACTGGGAGTCAAGGGCACCTGCCAGCAACCCTTGGTAAGATCAATGGTTGTAAACACAAAACAAAAAGAAACAGAGTACAGCTGGAAAGCAATCACCAAAAATCCAAAACCAGTCGCAGTGAACAATACCACCAAGTAATGAAAAGTTGACCAAATTTATTGATATTAACATTGCAAACTGCCAAAACACATTTTTGTAAGTGAAACACTCGAACTTCATCAGATACTAAAAAGCCACCATCTCGTCACTTCCTTTTATACACATCCATAAAATGCATCCCTAATTAATTAGGCTTTTAAAGAACCCTTTTCTTAAAAGATGTATGTATATATATATATATATATATATATATATATATATATATATATATATAGATAGATAGATATAGATATATATAGATATATAGATATATATATATTATATTTGTATACATAATAAAAACTGGTCTCATACCTTAAATATATTAAATCAGCCTTGATGCAACAGCATATATAATGAATAAATAATGTCAATAAATGCATAAATATTCTTGTACCATTAAAAAACTTGATAAAACTTGTAGTAAAAAATATATATATTAAAATATATGGTATAAATTGTGATATATTGAACAACATACTCCTCAGACATTAAATTGTAATATAAGATGATGAAAGTCATAAAAAGTATATATGTTGTAACAAAAATGTGAAAATATAAAAATATATATATATTATACATCCCATAATTTGTAACACTTATAATTTAGCTGATCTAAGCTTAAGTAAAGGGGCAATAGAAATGTGGTCATTCATTCCCGGAGGCTTGTTGGCTTCCGAAATGATTTGCCAATAAGTCTCCCTATATTCTAATTTCATTTCCCAGGGTCTTCCCTAAGCTCTTTGGGGACTGTTTCTACCACATAGAAAGAAAATTTAGCTTGGCAACATTTGAGGGTTTGTTTATATAGAGCATTTTGAGAATTTTGCTTATGTATGTCATTCATATGTTCATATATTCTACGTTTCAAAGTTCTTTCTGTTTTTCCTATGTAGAACACTTCACAACCCTCACACATAACTATATAAACCAATCCCTGTGAATTACAATTAGAATAATTAGATGCCTTTATCCATCTTTTTCCTGGCATCCACAAATATTTCTTGTTTGTGTGAAATATGCTTGCATTGAGGACATGTGCCACATTTATAGGTGCCCCTTGATTAAGTAGAAAATACTGAAGGATGCTTTACATTTTCCAAACAATTTTTTTATATTGTAACCTTTTTGGAAAACTGTTTTTACTGGTTTCCCTTTTAAATTAAATAAATCTTTAAATTCACTAAATTTAACCCGTTCACTTTCTACAATATTTTTGATTACATAAGCATTGGTACTAAAATTTGTAAAATTTTGCTATACCCTGAACTGACTTCACTTGATTTGTAATTATCTTTATGGGAGTTAAAATGTGTTTCTCCCATCCCTAAGATAGGCTTGTATTTACCTTGCCTACCAAAGCAAACCTCCTTTTGTATATCCTTGATAAATCTGAGTGGATAACCTCTTTCTAAAAACATTTTAATGAGTATTTCACATTCTCACTTGAAATCCTCTTCATTGGATGTCATACGACAGGCCCGGACATACTATCCCTTTACTATACCCTTCTTTTGATATAGTGGGTGGGCACTAGTAAATATGATATATGTATTTGAGAAAGTAGGTTTCCTATATATAGTAGACCTGAACCCAGTTTCAGTAGTATATAAAGATACATCAAAATAATTAACCTGGTTGGTAGCCACCTGATAGGTTAGATTTAAAAAGGTAGAAATTTGATTTAAATACATGATAAATTCTTCTAGTTGTTGGTCAGTACTAATCCAGAAAATACAAATATCATCCAGGAATCTGGTGTATAAATTCCAGTACTGGACATATTTACTGTTATGTATAAATTCTTTTTCCCACACAAATAAAACAATGTCCACATAGGTAGGGATCACAATTGGCTCCCATAGCTACACCAGATTCCTGCTTGAAAAATTCCCCTTGGAAATACAAGAAGTTGTTATTCAAAATTAATTCTACCAGTTCCAGGGTTAGAAAGATTTCACTTTCCAAGGCTCCTGACCCAGTTCTAAGAGCATCTGCCACCCATGCTAACCCAACATTGTGAGGTATAATGGAAAAAAGATCTGTCACATCTATCAATGGTTGTAAGATACTTAGCCCTACCCAGCTGCTCTAGGGCCTTGTCTGTCGTAGGCAAGGGATAAACATCTGACTCTGTGTGACTATTTAATTTCCTGTAGTCCACACAGAACATGGTGCTGCCATCCTTCTTTGGCACCAGCACCACTGGGGAGGCCCAGGGACTGTTGGACTCTTGAATCACCCCAAGTTGCTACATCTCCTGTATCTCCTCCCTCAGTGGCTGTTTGACTCTCTCAGGCACCCTATAAGTGGCCTGCCTAATAGGCTTTTGGGGTCCTGTATCCACCTGGTGCTGCACCAGATGGCGCACCTTGGTTTCCCAGTGAACATGTCCCCAAACTCCTGTAACACTGCTCGGACATCTCAAACTTGGGTAGGAGATAGCTGCTGAGACATTGCTACCCCTTCCACTGAGGTGTCAGTCTGAGCCACACTGAGGAGATCAGTCACCAGATCTCCCTCAGACTCCCTCTGCAATCCACTGCAAATGGTCGGCACAAGGGTCTCCCTATCATGGTATGGTTTTATCATGTTAACGTAGTACAATTTGTGCCCCTACCTTCTGCCTAGCATTTCCACCATGTAGTTAACATCACTTACCTTTCTTACCACCTTGTAGGGCCCCTCTCAAGCTGCTTGCAGCTTGTTGTGTCTGACAGGAATGAGAACCGTTACCTGCTGCTCCACAGCATACTCTCTAGCTCAAGCATTCCTATCATGCCACACCTTTTTCTGTTGTTGGGCTTCTGCCAGGTTCTCCTGGGTCAAGCCCATGACTTCCCTGAGCCTTGTCCTGAGGTTTAGGACATATGCCACAACAGACTTCTTGTGAGATTCTCACTCACCTTCCCACTCATTTTGAAATAAATCTAGAGGTCCGCTCACCCTATGCCCATACAGCAACTCAAAGGGTGAAAAACATGTGGATTCCTCGGGAACTTCTCTGTAATCAAATAACAGATGGTGCAATTATTTGTCCCACTCCCCTCTTAAACTGGTCTGCAAATGCCCATAGCATGGACTTAATTGTAGAGTTTAACCTCTCAATAAGACCATTAGTCTGGGGATGGTAGGGGGTGGTCTTCATGTGCTTTACCCCACAGTACTTCCACAGACAAGCCAGCAGGTCTGACATGAAATTGGCACCTCTGTCAGTCAGTATTTCTTTTGGGAAACCTACCCTGCTGAAAATCTCTAACAAAGCATGTGCCACCTTTTCTGCCTCATTGGAGGACAAAGCTACTGCCTCAAGGTATCGTGTAGCATAATCCACTACTACTAGGATATGCTTTCTCCCTGTGGAGCTTGGGGTACTCAGAGGCCCCACAATATCCATATATACCCACTGAAAAGGCTCCTCAATCACAGGCAAAGGCATCAAAAGAACACTCGCATTGTCTCCTGCCTTGCCTACCTTTTGGCACCACTCACAGATATCTGGAAGTTCCAGGCCAATAGAAGTTCTACATAATACTTCTCTTTGTAAGTTTTATGCCCATATGACCTGCAAAGGGACTATCATGGGCTATGGCTAGAAGCACATGACGGTAGGCTCCAGGCACTTTCAACTTCTGTACCTTCTCACCTTCTAGCCTTCCCTCAGGGGTCTACTCTCTATACAGTAACCCTTTGTCCCAGTATACATTCCCCCTTCCCTTGAAAATCAGGTGCCTCCCTAGCTACCTGCCTCAGGCCTTGCAATGTAGGGTCTGAGAGATGAGCCTGTCTCAACTTTCTCTTTGTAATCCTTCTCAACTCCCCTTCCACAGGACATCTGGCATCCTCTGATAGTGGTGCCTCACTGTCAGCCTGGGTACTATTACTCACCTCTACCTTTGCAGTCATTCTGTCCAAGGGAACATCAGTACCCACAAGTAGCTGTGGCTCACCTTCAGTCTCACTGCTTCAGAGTAGCTCCCTCCCTGAAGTAACCACCTCACCAGTCCTGGCTGCAAGTATGCAGTCTGTATGGGTCTCACCCATGCTACCAGACCCACATGCTTGTCTCTAAGCCTGACTGATTGTAACTGCATAAGCACATGGTACTGCCTCATCCAAATCCTTCCCTGTCAGGACACTGCAGGATGGTAGTTTGGTACCCTTAGTGTCTCAAAACAACCTACTATTGGCATTTTGTCTTTCCCACTTACTGACTCTCTCACCATTTGTTCCCCACCTTGCCTCCGTGGACATCTGTATGCCACATGGCCCCACTGGTTGCATTCAAAACATTTAACCCAACATCCTGGACATGCACCTGGACTAGTTGCTTCCCCTACTACTGGCAGATTGTTTTGGGGCAGTCTGTGCTGCCCACCATAGGTTCCTTTAGATCCATGACCAGTACTGGGAGCCCTGCTTGCTAGGTATAGGTCTCCCTTCTTCCCCAAATCATCTGAAGCAACACATTGTCTATCAGCTAACCAGATCCTCATGTCCTCAGGCAAAGTGCTAAGGGCTTGTTCCATCACTTAAAGGTCTGCCAGCCCTTCAGAAGTAGTGACCTGACACCCACTCACCCACCTATGAAAATAAATGCTCAGTTCAGCAACATATTCACACACACTTTCATCTGCCTTGCGTCTTTGCTCACCAAATGTTTTTCTATAAGTTTCAGGTGTCAGCTTAAAACATTCTCAAAAGCAATGCTTAACAGTGTAATTAAAACAGTCAATGTCAGACAATTTAGACAACACAGTTACAGCTTTACCATGGAGTAAGGGGGTCAGGAACCGTACCCAGAGCCTTTGGTCAACATCATACTGTTACATATCCTCTCAAACATATGAATGAAACTATCAAAATTATCCCCCCTTTAAACTGTGGAAGAAATTTACTGACCTTTTGTGCTTTTGGGGTCCAGTTACTCCCTTCCCCATTACCTCCATGACTCTAGCGAACAGTCAGCATCTCCCTCTCATGCTGCCTCTACCACTCCTTTTCCTCAGCTTCCAGGTGTAGCAGTTTCTCATTCTCCTCAGTCTGCAGACATCTCAGTCTTTCAGCTGTTTCTATCTCCAAATGCCTGGCCTCCAACTCAAGTTTCTTTAGCTCCAGATGGATTTTTATGTCCTCTGCAGAAAGGTTGAGCTGTCCATTCTCTGAGGGTGCCATATCTCTACTGCCAGTCTGATTGTCCTCCTGGTTGTGGTTTTCTGATGCAGTTGTGACCAAAGCTGCAATCATGTCTGCCTTAGGTTTCCATGTACCAGTCTCCTAGTCTGGCACACCTCAGCCATCTGGTTCCTTGTCAGCTTTATGTACTCCTCTGCTGACATGTTGCCTGCTCTCACTGACTAAGCTAACAAAAGAAATAAAACAATTGTGATCTGACCTCTGAGTATTCACTGTGTGGCTGATTTAGAGTACAAAACACCTTCAGTGATCACTGTACACAAGTTACAGGAATTCACTCTACCCACAACACTACAAGCCAGTTAGTATTTGCCAACCAAGTATTATGTGGTGTGGATATCCCACCACTGTGAAACAATTAATATGTGACACCTGTACCCTGATCCATCAATCAAGGAGCCTCAGTCCTCACCACTAACACTAGAGAGGGGTGTCCATATAGAAAAAGGATAATAAATACACACACAATAAATTACAATTTCCCTTAAGACCACACACAAATCACAGTTAGTCTGGGGCTGGTCTCTATCTTTCTCTCCAGATCCTCAATAAGACTCCCCACTGGCACAGCTATTGGGTCCAGATCTTAGCCTAGTGGGCAAGATAAAACCTCCAGGACCCTCTCTGTTCAACCAGTACTTCATGACCCTGCCCAAGTAGCTGACACATAAACACTTTGAGATGAGTCATATATAACTACACTGACACTCCTGGGGATGGCTGGCACAGATTATCCAGCTGTGACCCTTTTCTGCCCAGTCTAAAAGGTAGTACCAGCTGCCACCACCCACTAATATTCATCAGCTACTCAAAGGCCCTTAAAAGGGTGTTCAATTATTACTGTGCAATATTATTATCCAAATGGTAAGTGTGACTGAACAGTCAAGGCTTATTAGAGTGACTTGGTACAGTACAACTATACACATGCAATGTACTCTTATAGTTTAAAATATCTCTACACAAAACAGCCATAGTTGAAAGGTTTAAAAATATTTAATAATAAATAATAAAAATACAAGACAATACTTTTTACTACACAGGGCTAGTCAAGAGTTCAGAGAAATACTTAAAATAATATAGTAGCAAAAGCTCTCACATCACAGAAAAACAAACTAGTCTAATCTTCCTATTTCCTAGCTATATCTAAGAGAAAACACAGTTCTAAATAAACTTACATAAAGAGCAAACCAGTGGTGGTGATGTTGAATGTTCTCAAGACAAAAATGTTCAGTGTTCTCTGATTCTTTCTTTTTAAATTGATAACACAGCGCTGCTTCACATTACATCATTATTCACACTTCTCTGGCATTCACATGCTAACAGAATCTACATTTACATTCTTTACACCTGATCAGAAGCCAGAGCAATTAAGGACATTTATACATGCAAATTCTAGCCATTAACTGTGGTCTTAATACAATTGGCAGGCTGTCTCCCTCTAAACATATCAGCTATGAATTTTGACATCAAAGACAGTCATGAAATGCTTGACTTAGCTTTCTTACAGCAGAGTGCACTGTTGTTACATTTTTGCTGTTCAATATCCAATGCAGTCTTTTCACATTTAAGAGAACAAGCCTATGGCTTACATTAATATTTACAAATGACAGAATTATCTACAGAATTCTATCTGGCTGGCAGCCTTCAGCTATCTTCACACACACACCATTATGCATACCTGTCTATCAGATATTTATACTACAATTTGATAAATCACCAATTGACATACTTACAATCTTCCGCGGCATTTCAGGCCTGAGCATCTTGGACCCATTAGGCCAAGATTGTCCCCTTCCTCCATTTCAGGTCATCATAATGATGATGGACCTGCTCACCAATGTGGGGGATGCCAGTGGCATTGGTGAGCTCACATGCCAGATGGTCCTAGGCCTCAGACTTGTATTCTGAGCCCTGGTACTGCCCCTTCAGCAGTTTGTTGTCATGGTTCTTAAAAAGGAGCCCAGCCATGACCCTGGACTCCAACATGCCCAAGCGCTGCACCCAAAAGTCAACTCTTTCTCCAACACCCGCCATAGTTCCTGCATAGATCAAACTCTAACAGGTTTTGCCTGCATTCCCACCTGTAATGTTTAAATAAAGCCATTTTCACACCCTTTGCTGCCATTGGACCATTTTAAAAATGTTGAGCTAAGCTCAGCAGTGCACACACCCTCTAAGCTTTGTTGAGCAGTGCTTAAAGTGGCAAATGCTTAGCAGTGCTTATTAGTGTGCAAATCTACTTAGCTGAGCTGAGGACTGCTTAGAATGGGACTGCTTAGCAATGCTCAAACTGGCTATGCATTGCTAAGTATTGCTCAGACAGGTCTTGTTTAAGCATTCCTTAGCCTGGCTTAGCAGTGCTTAGCAAAACTGAGCTAAGGGCAAACAAAATTTCTCATTTAAAAAAATAAACAATGGATATTAATTACTCATTATTGATACATTATTAAGTTATGTATTTTACTTTACAAGACCTCCCCCTGTGTGCTTTCATTACATTACCTAGGGATTGTAACTGTACTGTATCAGATACTTGTGTTTAAATGGTAGTTTTCACCTCATTTCTCTACTAACACTGGGATTCTGGACCAGCTACACTACCCTGGTTAACAAATGTCAATAACTATATAAATAAATAAAAATTATTATAAAACGGCTTTCCCATATAAAAGCTGAATGATCTGTTAGGGTATTCACACTGTGCACCTACTGCACACAAAGCTGTGACTCTAACCACTCAGCTAACTTGGCTTTGAAGATTTCAGCTATACATTTCTATATAGCTTCTCAATACATTTAAGCACTGCTGAGCAAAGCACTGTGCCTGCAAACCCAATCAGCTATGCTTAAAGTTTAAAGAAAAAGAAATAAAAAAAATAACCATTAATTAAAATTAAACATTGCACTTCAAATTATTAAATAAGTGTCCATGGACATTTTATTTATTGCTTTAGTGCCATATGGCACTTTCACAATGCAGAGGGGGTGTTATGGGTACTTAACCACATGATTACAGGATGTTCTTTCATATTGTGTGGTTTATGTGATTACTGCAGTTATGGTGAAGTCTTGATGTAAGATGAAAGGGCTTGACTGTTGTTTGTTGTTCAATAAATCTTTTGTGGCTACTTCTACCTGTGTGGTTTATACTGGATCAGTGTGCTTCCTGGACGTCCATCAGTTTTTATTATTAAATAAGTGTCTGAGGACATTTTCTTTATTGCTTTACTGCTGACGGCACTTTCAGAATGCAGGGGGGTGTTACAGATACTGTAATAGACCCACTACATGACATTACACTTCACATTATTAAATAAGTGCCTGAGGACACTTTCTTTATTGTTTTAGTGCTGTATAGATTTTCACAATGCAGGGGGGGTGTTCTGGATACTGTAATACACCCCTGCATGACATTACATTTAACATTATTAAATAAGTGTCCAAGGATACTTCATTTATTGTTTTACTGCCATATGGCAGTTTCACAATGCATGTGGTATGTTACGGATACTGTAACACCCCCTGCATGACATTATACTTCACATTCTTAAATAAGTGTCCGAGGACATTTTCTTTATTGCTTTACTGCTGACGGCACTTTCAGAATGCAGGGTGGAGGTGTTACAGATACTGTAACAGACCCACTACATGACATTACACTTCACATTATTAAATAAGTGCCTGAGGATACTTTCTATATTGTTTTAGTGCTGTATAGATTTTCACAATGCAGGGGGGAGTGTTACGGATACTGTAATACACCCCTACATTACATTACATTTAAGATTATTAAATAAGTGTTCAAGGATACTTTATTTATTGTTTTACTGCTATACAGCAGTTTCACAATGCATGGGGTATGTTACGGATACTGTAACACCCCCTCTGCATGACATTATACTTGGCATTCTTAAATAAGTGTCTGAGGACACTTTATTGTTTTAGTGCTATGCAGCACTTTGAGAGTGCAGGGGGTGTGTTATAGATCTGCGAGCACTGTACCCCACCCCCTAGCACTCATTCAGTAGCCGTGTACATGGTTCCTCCTCAGTAGTGTGCCTTCATTAATATGCAAGGAGTGCTGCTGAGAGGGAGATGCAGACACAGACACTATTCACTCAGTGTAGGAATAACGCTATTACTACACAGAGTTTATTAAATCCAGAGGATCATACTTCAAACCATTCAGTCTTGCAACTAAATCCTCCCTAACTTTTCTTCATACCTCATCTAGCCATTCTAAAGTAATTATACTTAATAATACACCTAGGTCATACTTAATGAAACTCCTTACACTCCATATTTTATTTCATTTCTTTTTTATTTTCATCATAATCTTAATACAGTCTTGAACCACAGCCATTATTTCTTCCTAACTATACTTAATTTCCTCTGCATTATTTTTTTGTTTCTTTTATGAAACCCTTTCGCCTTTTGTCATCTTTCATTGATACAGTGACACTTTCTTGTTTACTTTTAATAAATATCTTTGTCTAAATAATAACATTTCCCCATAAACATATTAATATACCGTTTTCTTTTTTTATCAAAATAATCCCCATTATTTCTCTTCAACCCTTTTAGCATTTTTACCATAATATTTTATATTCTTGCTTGTCAGTTTCAAGTTATAAGTACACTTTTTGTACTTACTCTTTAAACAAGCCCACCAATCAGACCAACACTCAAAAAGTCAAATCATTGTCAAATGATCTGCGCACAGTTGCCGAATTTCTTGCTCAATAAATCAACATCAACATTTTTACTAAACATACTTTAATCTCTTTCCTTCTCTTATAATGCTGCAATTTTCTCCTTATTTCTACTCAAATGGAGATGGTCTGAAAAAAATAACATTAATCGAACTTCTCTCTGTTCTTTTTACATTTTATGAGAAAATAAAATAAACTTCTGTTGTAAAAAGCACCATTTTATTCATCCATTGACTTTTTCTTTGCTGTTACCTTAATCTCTCATGTCTCTTAAGTCATATATTTGTTTCATATCATTTATTTCCTTTATTTCCTTTTTATTCTCAAATCACAATTAAATACTTCATAAGAATAATTTTCATCTTAACAGTAGCATATTTCTTGATTTCCCATAAACAAATAGCTTCTGTCTCTCTGCTATTAGTAAATGAATAGATTACTATTAACCTAAACATATATTTTCCCCATGTTATAGCCACCATTATAGCTCTTCCAGCTTTTGCAATGTATACTTTTAACACTCGTATAACTTTGTTTAATAAAGGGAGTAAACCTGAACATTTTTTGTGACCCAAATGCCACATGTATTCACTTCCCAAAAGTATAGACACCTTATATAGATCCATCTCACTTGCAAATCTGATATCCTGCATACAAATGATTTCAGCATTCAAGTCTGCAACATCATACACAAAAACACTTAAACATCTTATTTAATTTATAATTACCATTAATGAAAACTATCCTTTATGCCATTCTTTAATTTTTTCTTAACTTTAGAGCTTTTCCTTGTTTTTACATTTTGGCCTATAGAATTCCTTCTCCCCTTGCCTTCTTCCAGCTCATCCTCCTTAGCTTGTTCATCAGTTAAAACCCCGAATAAATTCTTCATTTGAACTCCCTGCAGCTCTTCATTGGTACGCTTGCTTTGCTGTATACTTTTCTTCACTGTCTTTTCCTGCTAATTTTCTTTATTCTCTTCTTCCTGGACTATACTATCATCAGTCTTTTCATTTTCAACATCTGTTACCACAATTTGTTTTTACACATTTCCATACTCTTACACATAATCAAACCAAGAATGGCCTGATTTCATACAAATTATTCATTCTGCCATACTCTTTCTCAAAGTATGCCCTTTAACTTCGCATTCATTTATCAAATGATTTAGTTCTCTGCAAAACAAAGAGGCTTGGGTTTCTTGTATATACTGCATTGTCCCATCTAAAACATTCACATACATAATACTTGATACATGCATAATAAACTCTGTTCCACACATTTTATTCATCCTTTTTTAAACATTTTTTCAAAATTATTGCATAATTCAATAAGCAATGTTTAACATCATCAGCCTCTGTTTCATCTGTTCTAAACTCATAGTCCATCTTCAAGTTTATTCCTTGGATAGAAAGCAAATATTCATTTCAGGGGAACAAGTATGTTTTTCTTTTACACAGTCACAGGAAACAAATTTCAAGTAAAGATTCACACTCAGATATAACATCAGAAAATAGTCTTTAACTCTTTATGAATAAGTAAACACACCTCCATCACAAAAAAACCTAATGGGGTAAAAAAACTTGTCCCATATGTAATATCTATTTACAACACAGTCTTTGTGTGATAAACTTCTAAGAAAATGTATATTTTTCTTTAGTTTAAGTTTCTTCCACAATCACTTCCCCTCGGTCATTTCAACAAAATCATACTATTATTTATTTATTTACTTTACTTTAATGTTTACTAGTCAATACAGTCTCACCTTCATTTAACTGTTTATTCAATCCCATGCCAAAAAATGTTTTTTCTGAAACTGCTGCCCATGAAACTGTAGAATTTTCACTTGTTGCTTCCTAATTTAGCATGCTTACAATTACCTCAACGTCTAGTCCTTCT
This sequence comes from Protopterus annectens, assembly GCF_019279795.1. NCBI lineage: Eukaryota > Metazoa > Chordata > Ceratodontiformes > Protopteridae > Protopterus > Protopterus annectens. Next base: position 1,236,934,138 of record NC_056733.1, on the reverse strand, counting down.
TGCACTACATTTGTGATAATAATGTTATGTGACTCCACAAACACTCATGTAACATTCATAGCAGCAAGATAAATAGTAGAAGCAATAGCACGGTTTGCAACATTTTCTCCACTTTATTCCGAACATCTCTTTCTTTCAAATTTTGTTTTAGCTCACTGCCATCATCATTATTCACTACTTCCACTGGACATGAGCACTCCTCCCTGCCACCTCATTGATAGGAATGACAGATGTGCATCGCTTCTTTCTAAGTGAAGATTAAAGATAGTTCCCCGATGTCATGGCCAAATTTCTCCTAGACAGTATGAACACTATCTCAGGTCTTTCCTTAAAAGGGGTTGTTAGTCTAGCGGAACTAAGTTGGTCAATAAAGTGAAATAAATAAGTAAATAAATAAAGCATAGGGTAGTTTTATATCAGACATAGAGCATTATTTACATATGTACTTAGCTGGCATCATCAGTTTGATCTATGGAGATTAGTTTAGATAGAGAAGCAATACTAAATGTTATGTTTTGTAAAATTAGCATTTGTCCATATTACAGATGCATTTGTACTTTTCATTTAGGCAGTGAAAATTTTCATGTAAAAGCATTGTAATAATAGCCTGCCTTCTTTCTTGCAGAAGGTTGTTCCATTTGGTATGAATCATTTTACTAAAGTTTCTTTTCTAAGTGGGGCGCATCGAATGGAGACCTCACATTGAATTTTAAGGAGTTATTATTTTTGATTTGATAGTTAGTGTCAGGAGTGTTTTACTTGCAATTTAAAGAACACAGAGAGACAGCACATCTTACAAAAGAGTTTGAACATAAAGCTGTATAAGGGGAAAGCAGATCTAATTGTAGTGGGTTTGCAGATTTTTGGAGTGAGATACATTGATACGCACTGTTTGGGGAGAGATTTATAAACCTACATAATCTATTGGTTGTAGTTTGTATTAGAGTGATTTTGTGAACACATCGTAGGATAAGTACAGCATATTCTAGCTTAGAAGTTAGAACATTATTATTAGAAATAAGACAGATTGTTTTCAGTTGGGCAATAGCTTTTAGGTGATGTTTTCCATGTGCTCTTAGAGAAAACGTGGGGCCATATTGGTGGACACTATTTATAGAAACATTAATGTGGAAGATAATTTTTAGTGGATAAGAGGATGAGAGTTTATTTTATGTCCTGAATGTTGTGATGCCTGTTTTATAGTTATTTATTGACAGTAGGTTTTTAGTTCACCATATGGATAATTAAGGCAATCTGTTTTTTTTTTTTTTGTAACTCACATTGCAATTCTGGGGTATTGTCATATTTTTTATAGTATGATATTGTCTGCATGCAAGTTGATATTAACTGAGGATATTAATGTCATTTAAAAAGGCAGAGAATAATGTAAGACCACAGGCTGATCCTTTGCAACACCCAATGTAAATTTGCTTTCAGTAGTGGTTAGACTGCTTGCTTTGACTTAAAATATATTGCAATGAAAACTGAGCAATTCCAGCTTTTGTAGAGGATTTGATGGCTTACTCTATCGAAAAAGCTTAGCTAGTTTTTTTATTTTTAAAATTACTCTGGTTTTGCATTTATTTTCCATGTGGTAACATTATCATTAGCAATATAGGTGGCAGAAAAGGTGCTATGATTTCTGTTGTAAGTCTATATTTGCTGATGCATTATAACAGGTAGTTGTGTAGTAAAAGAACAGGCAAAGAATGAAGATGGAAGAAGGGTTAGCAAAGGTGGATGAGTATTTTTTTAGAAACAGGCATTATAAGACAGTAGTTTGATTCTGTAAGGATAAATCTTGTTACTTATTGCTCTTGACATAATTGAAAATATTGATTATATTTTTCTAAAGTGGTTTTGAAGATAATTTCAGGAATGCATTAGTATTTCAGATATAGTACAGCTGGCATTGTATTCTGCCCACTGTGGCACTCCTTTTTTCAGCTTATTCATGTATCCCATGGTCTACCTACCCCTGTCCAATCCTCTCTTATGCTGTTAATCAGGCCAACATATGCATGGATTTGGCACTCTACTATTCCAAATCTTCACCTGCCTTGTAGTATGGTTTGCACATTTCCAAGCTGTGCATTTCTCCTCTAAATGAATTGATGGCAGAGATTAAACAAATTCAGCCCAGCCAAGAACATTGCCCTGCTCAGTGCAACTCTAGAACCATGGGCAATGGCTGCTTGGTTATGGAGTGCCTAACAGCTTGTATGGGACCTTGTGTAGTATTGTTGGAACTGAATTCATCATCAAGTCTTGGAGAGTACCTTCATGAAGTAGACCCTGTTTTTACATAATCTCACCAAAGGACATTGATATATAGACTATATTTTATGTAGCATATATCATGGACAAGTAAGTTAAGATATAAAAAGACAGCTGGGTGCACATGTCCCAGGATAAAAAAAAATGTCCAATCCTGGTAGGTGCACTGGTGCCAGGACTGGAAAAAATGACAGTGTAGAATTCTCAAGATATGGAAATGGTCCTACAATGGGGTTAGGCTAGCCTCAGGGAGCTGGTGAGGCCCCCATTGTAAAAGGAAATAGTAGTCCAAAAAAAAAAAAACACAAAAACTGACAGGCCAGAAAAGAGCCATACACATGATACAGTAGACTATTGAAGATAAGTAAGAAATTATGTATTGCTACTATTAAGCAAAAAGTCCAGAATTTCCAGATAGAACATATTCAAAAAGATTGAGAGAAATTAGAGGAAAGGAAAAATACTTGCACAAGAAAAACAAGTGGCCTAATAGTTAAGGTGTTTGCCTTACAAACACAAGGTGCAGGGTTTGAGTCTCACAAGGAATAATTGGCTAGGCTTAAAATGGCTTGCAAGGGCCGTTAGGCTAGTACTAACCTATGAACCTAAACTGTCAAACGCTTTAAACATAAATGTGTGTTCATTAATACAACAGATCCATAATAAAAGCATTATACAGACCAAGAAACTTTGGGTGATTTGGAGAAACAGATGATAAAGGAAGTACAACGTTATAAAGAGCAAAATTTAGAGATGTTTAAACTGTATAAAAAAGAAACATGAACATGAGAAAGAAAGAGAGAGCTGATATGGTGCAACATTTGTGCAAAGAATAAAGCCAAATTAATCAAGAAAAAAAGCAGAGAAATACAGGTAAAGGCACTTACATATGGACAATTTCACAATACAAAATATAAGATAAAAAAGAGGGAACACAGAGTATTAAATTAGTAGAGCAGAAGTTAAACAAAGAGAAGCTGAATTTATGGAATACCTGAAAAGTGAAGGATTTAGTGTAGAAAGTCTAACACAGGTTATGTCTCAGCATGATGGAACAATGAGTCTGCAAAATAAGCTGAAACAGTGGAGCAGGAGACATTTGAAGATTAAATATGGACATGGGAAAGAAAAATATATTTAATGTGGTGCAATATTTATGGAAAGGATAAAGTAAAACTAATCAGTACAAAAAAACAGCACCAAAGATATTTGAAGAGAAGTACAGGCAAAGGCATCCAGATATGGACATTTTTGCAATAAAAAATGAGAAAACAAACTGGGAAAGTAGAAAAGAGGATTAGTAATGGAGAAGTTAAAGAAGAAATTACAGATTACTTGCAAAGTGATGGGTTTAGTGTATAAAGTTCAACCCTGGTAACCTCACAGCATGATAGAACAAAGAGTACCCAAATTCATAGGTTCATAGGTTCATAGCTGTATACTACACTAATGGCCCTGGCATCATGCCACCCAAAGTTATTTCCCAGTGCCCCTGTCAAGCAAGGCCACTGAAGTGACCCCTGGGTTGAACTTCCTATTGTCCATCCACTCGTCAAGATTTCTCTTAAAGAGGGCCAGTAAAGTGCTCTGCTTGACGTGCATGGGAAATTTGTTCCAGAGTATGGGAAGTCTCTGGGTTAGGAACCTGTCCCTCCAGCATGTTCTGTTTATTGTGGTAATGAGATTTAGGTCCCTGGAGCATGTGGCATGGAGGGATTGGGATTTCTTTAGGTGTAGCATATCTAGCAGCTCTGGGTCAGACATGGCTTTGTAGGTCAAGCAGAGATCGCCTCTAAGTAGGCAATAAGAGACAGAGTATAGCTGAAGTTTTTTGAGTCTGTCCATATAGGGCATGTGTCTAAGGCCTAAGATCCTATTCATGAGATGTTTTTGTGGCCTTTCCAGTTGTTGTAGGTGTCTAGTGAGGTACATACCAAATGAGGCACTGTATTCTATAATAGGTCGAATGAGGGATGAGTAGAGAGGGATGATGACCTCTTTCTTCCTGGATGAGAAACCTTTTGTAATGAAATGTGCCACATAGGAGGACTTTCTGACTACAGTGGCAATGTGGTTATCAAAGGAGAGGTTGCTGTCAACCTGTGTCCCCAGGTCTCTTATCACACCTTTGGTGTTTAGTGGACTACTGCCTATGTGGCACTTCATGGGCACTGAATTTTTTTCCCAAAGGGAATGACAATGCACTTTTTGGCATTGAGCTTAAGGCCATGGTTTTGGCACCAGTCACTGGAGTCAGTGAGGACTTTTTGTAGAATGTCTACATCAGTTGGAGAATCAATAATAGCTCCCAGTTTGCAATCATCTGCAAACATGGTCAGCCAGAGTCCCTTTGTATTGGCTTGAACTTCAGAGAAGTAGATGCCAAACAGTAGAGAACCTAGGACCGATCCCTGTGGGACACCACATGTAACTGATCGGTAGTCAGATTTGGAGTCCACTACTTTCACAGTGTGGGTTCTATCAGTGAGCCATTTGGCAACCCATCTTATGACATAGGGGTTTATGCCTAGTTTAGTGAGTCTATCTATGATTCTTGAGTGAGGGATGGTGTTGAAGGCCTTGGCAAGATCTAGGTAGGCTGTGTGAACTACCTTGCCCTCATCCACAGCTCTGGTGACAGACTGGAAGAAGTTTATCAGGTTGAGCAGGCATGATCTACTTTTCACAAACCCAAACTGTGTGGGGTCCAGAGTTTGGAGATTCCCTATGTCCTTATTTATAAGGTCCATGATGATGCGCTCCATAGCCTTACATATCAGACTTGTCAGGCTAATGGGGCAGTAGTTCCTAGGGTCTGTAGTCACTCCCCATTTGTGGAGTGGGATGACTATAGCAGTGTGCCATTTGGTAGGAACAAAGCCTGAAAAGATGCTGTGAATAAACAGGGTATTCAGTTGTGGTGCCCGTTCACTTTGTAATTCATATAGAACACAGCCAGAGGTATTATCAGGTCCCATGGAAGCTGTATTCTTGGCTTTGAACAGTGTAGCCATGATAATAGGGACTTGGCATTCCTCAGGTATTGTGATAGGCCCTTTAGGGGGTGAAAGGAGAGTAGAGTTTGCATGGAACCTGTCGGCCAATATTTTGGCAATATCAGTTGGTTCTGTATATGTATTGCCATTGTGCTGTAACTCAGAGCAGATCTGAGTATTGCCATGTAGATTCTTGACATAACTATAAAATGCCTTGTGGTTGTCTTTAGAATATGCAGCAATTTTGTTTTCATAGCTAGCTTTAGAAGATTTGATGATGGATCTCAGTGTTTTGCTGAGGCTGACAAGGGAGTTTTTCCATTCTTGGGACATCACCCATTTCAGCAACAGTTTTTTCCTTCTGTTGTAGAGACTTTTAATGGTGGGGGACCACCAGATTGGCTTCCTTTTTTGGAGGAGAGCATCTTGGTTCTGTTTGTTATGGCCTGTTCCATGTGCTCATACAGTGCATTGTTGTATGATTCAGTCATGCACCTATTTTCCATTTACATGGGTGTCGTAAAGTTAGCCACCTCTGTTTTTAGTAGTCAAAAACTGGCTTTGGAGAAATTTTTTACAGTGGTTTCCTTTAGGGGGTGAGGGTGGGATGTGGATATCCATGGTGGTTAGCTTGTGGTCAGATCTGACCAGGGAGGAGCTGATTACTGGTGTAGAGCAATGGTTTCCCATGTTAGTAATGACCAAGTCAAGGATGTTTCTACCCCTGGTGGTGGTAAGAATGAGTTGGTCCAGGGTGTTGGAGTTAATGAATTCCAGAAAACGTTGAGCAAGTGTGTTGGTACATGAGTAATTTTCCCTGTTAATGGAGGAATAGTTAAAGTCTCCCAGTATAAGGGTGTCGGGTTGTATCCTAATATTTTCCAGTGTGTTTAGGAATGTGGAGTGGGAGTCTTGGGACATGGTGGGGGATCTATAGCAGGCTACAACCTGGATTGCAGTTTTATCCAGTGTTAGTTGCACCTGAAGTATCTCTGATGTGTTATGTTGGGCTACTACTCTGGAGATGTGCATATCCTTTATGAATAGGAGACACCACCGCCTTTAGTGCTTCGGTTCAGGTTTAGGGGCCGAAAGGTGTGGTATGAATTATAACCTGGTAATGCTGGGGTGCTCTCCAGAGCCTTGAACCAGGTCTGGGTCACTGTACAGATGTTGATGTTCTCCATTTTATGGAGTGCTTTGAGTGAGTGCATTTTGAGATTTAGACTTCTAGTGTTAGTAGCATAACCCTCAGATTTTGTTTGCTTGTAGCTGTTATGGTGGTAATTTTGTCTTCAGGACATTGCCTAAAAAAGGCACTATAGGGGTGGCAAGAGCCTTAGCCAGTATCTGGAATCCCTAGGGTGACAGGTGCAGGCCATCTCTGGTGAAACATTGAGGTCTGTCGATCATGTCATCCTAGGTAGACAGATACTGGATCCCCTTAGAATGACACCGGAAACTTAGCCACTTGCTGAAGTCAATCATTTTCTGCTTGTACTGTGGTATCATTCTGCATGATGGTAGGATGCTACTCAGAGCTAAGTTTATACCTGCATGGGCTACAAGATCCAAGAGCTCCTCTATGTCTCTTTTCATGTAGTCCAGGGAGGTACGTCTCAGGTCATTCACACCAACATGGACATATTTGTACCTGTTGTGGAATGACCTAAGTGAATGCATTATGTGGCGGATCCTGGCACCCGACAGGCAGCTGACCTTAACTTTCTCCTTATTCAACCTAGTGAGTGGGACATCAGTGTACCTTACTATTGAGTCACCTATGACTAGTGTATTGGGTAAGTTGTTTTGCCTTATGGGCTTTAGTTGAGTGGCACACTGTTTATGTGAGCTGTGTGTCTCATGGTTTGTGCTGGGAAGCGGTGGCTGTTTGTGTTTCTGCCTCAGAGGTCTATATTGTTTGGGCAAATTTTTATTGAGAGCCTCGATAAAAGTAGGTGTGTGTTTGGTGTTACTATGTGAGGGTTGCAGTGGTGTATATTCTGGAGGACTATGTGTTGAATGTGGTGTGGTGCAGGTGTTAACCTTCTCCTCTTGACTGGCTAATCCAGTCTTGGCTGGAGAGTGCTTGGCTTCCAAGTTGGCTATACATATGCAAGCACTCACAATTCATAGTGTTGTGAGGTAAGAGGAGAGGGTTGTCTGTGTACATGAGGCAGTTGCTACATTGCCTCAGGATGCCCAAGTTCACCAGGTTGACAGGGGAAAGCACACAGAACTGACCTTTAGACATGCCTGGATATAAGCTCAATATATTAAGTACTGAAGCCTTTTACAGGAAAAATGTCACTCAACGTTTCTGAGTCTGTACAGAGCACTGCCAAACACTTGAGGGGAAATTAATACATAGACCATGAAATTTTAAAGATGAAGTGTTTAGGCAGATATTCTAAAGTTGGGAAGAAATCAAGCAGTACTTACTGAAAATAAAGAATTAGCTTGCCAAGAATGATGAAAAGAGAGAGTCGCATGAATGGCTACTTTTCTCACCAGAAGCAAAATGTCAGCACCAATCCCAAGAGAAGCAGGCCACGGTCTATTTGGTGATCCACAGTCTTGTCCCAGATTATGCAAGAGTTTGCAGGCCTGTAGTATTTTTTGGTAGATATATTGAATAGCAACCAGACCAATCAGGTACGTTAAGCACAGACACTCACTTTCCAACCAGAAAGAGTCTGGAATCAATGCAATCTGCTCCTATTCTCAGCACAGATTCCAAGCTGTCACCTATAAAGCAGTTATTAAGCTTTCTGATGATCAGTAGTCTCCAAGAAATAATGTAACTGCACTCCTTCTCTCACCAGAAGAAAACAGAAGAACTAATCCCAAGATGACTACTGAGAGGCAGAATGTGGACTCTCCAATAACTGGTGGTCTTGCAGTAGATGCTTAAAGGTTAGATGAAAAAAAATGGTTTATCCTAAACAGTGCAGTGTGCACTACAGGAGTTAGATGTGAAAGTAGGTAACTTATGATTTACCTGTCTAAAAAGTTAAGTTTTAGTGGAGAGTCACTATTTTTAAAGCAGCAAGATAGATTAAAAGGGGGTGGTCACTTTTTTCTTCTGGTGCTATGGAATACAGTAGAAGAGACAGATGGAGCAATAAAGCATCTGGTTAGTTGCCACATGAAGATACTCTAGAGCCTTCAGTACGATGCCAATACAAAAGTTCAGTTGGAGTTGCAGAGCAAGGGAAGGGACAGGAAACAGTGGCAGCTCTGATGCTGTCAATGTTGTGGAGTGAAGGACAGTGAGTTCCCAGAGGAAAGAGCAATGGATCATTCAGGATGCAGCTTTAGGAAATATGCCATAAAAAAGATGTTCTGGAACGTTCTGTAGAATGCTCACAGGAACCAGAGAACAAAGAATGTGCCCTCAGTTTAGAAGTAAATGATGTTAGGAAAGAGTTGCTTGATTTAATAGAGATGGCTAGACATATTAAAACCAATGAAAGAAACAAATTACAAAAATCAACAAGACCAAAAAAATGTTAGAAGTCTGATAAAACAAAACAACACAGTAATCAAGACTATTAACAGAAATTCATATGATATAACAGAAGTAAATAGGGTGTATTACTGTGCAGCCAAATTAATAACAGATAAAGTCTTACCACAAAAACACAGGGGAATAAGTGAAAGGAAGGTAAGAAGTCAAATGCCATCATGGAAGCATCAAATAGAGAAAACTATAAAGCAATTCAGAAATGAAGTGTCACAGTTAGAAGAGTAAAGAAGAGGGAACAGATCAAACAGATCAAGAAAAATACTTAGAAAGGTAGACAGGATAAAAGCAACATGCAGCATCAGAAGAGATGAACTATAACATACAACTGCAAAATATAAACTAAAGATATCAGCACAGGCAGAAAAACTGAGAAGATATGCAAATAAATATAAAAGAAAAGTATGGAATAAGCAATTCACTGATGATCCCAAAAAGTTTTATAGAGATTTGGGAAAGAAAACAAAAGGAATAGAAACACCATCAAAAAAAAAAAAAAAGAATAGACACATTTTGGAGAATCATCTGTGAAGACCCTGTGGAAGATAATAAAGATGCTGGATGGTTAGAAGTAAAGGAAACAGTAAGAAGTTCAAATGTACAGAATATCAAATGGGATGAAGTAACAGCCAGAGAAATTGAAACAAAATTAAGAAAAGCTCCTAACTGGAACCCCCCATGCCCAGATCCAGTACCTAACTTCTGGCTAAAGTTATTCATATCTGTATATGAAGATTAACCCTGAGTAAGAACTACTTGTATGCACATCCCAAACATACACCACCATGATTAACAATAGAACAAATGATACTCCTCCTTAAGAATGAACCTGAAAGTTCTCCTAAAAATTATAGACCAAATAACTTGCCTTCCGATGATGTATAACTTATGTACTGGAATTGACGATGACAAAGTTTATAGTAATTTAGAAGAAAACACAATTGCAGCAATAGAACAAAGGGGAAACAAAGATAGTCATATGGAATAAAGGATCATTTGTTGTTAAATAAAGTCATAATGGAGAATTGTAAGAAGGGGATAATCTAAGTATGGAATGGACAGATTGCAGAAAAGCATTTGACAGTATCCACATTCATGGTTAAAGGAGTGCTTACAGATGTACCCTAAAGTGATCAATTACATTGCAGTCACCAAGAAACAATGCAAACCACTTTGCAGCTAAGCCGTGATAAGAACAAATTAAAGACAAGGGGGTACTGAACTGAGAGATGTGGCAACAGTTCACATGACATCCAGACACCATGTAAAAAATGGGTAAAGATGCGTCAATGATGATGATGATGATGATGGCAGATGAGACTGGTAGCCCCTCCTGGTGATGTAATGCCATTCATAACTATCACAAGGGCCATTTATTGTCATATAGACAGAATCTACAGCTTGGGACACTTCTGGGAAGTGGACAATAAAATAAAAGCCACTCATGTATTCAGTGTTTGTCCCTGAAAGGCATCTGTAGTTATAATAATAATAACTGCACTGCATCATGCACATTGACAAATGTGCCATTTTCCTGTGAAGTACTTCATAAATCATTCTTGCTGCCTCATTCTCACTGTATACCATACCTCTCAACCTCTTAGCCCAAGAAATCTGGACAAAACCTAAACAAATGGGAGGACAAATGCCCAAAAACAGGGATGAGTTTTAAATATTGCTGTTATAGAAAGTTGATAGAGTAGCAGGTTTGATGTTAGTCTGTATCTTAAATGTCTGTCATTGTTTAATGACTGCAGTCCTCAATGATTTAGCAAAGAAAAAAAAAAAAAAAAAAAATTAAAAAGAAAATAAAAATAAAAAATAAAAAACTGGGGGAAAATTAAATCTGGACAAAGGAATTGAAAGCATTATACTCAACATGTCAACAGTTCTATTATGCTACTCAACAACTCTGTCACCACCATGTGCTATACAAACAAATAGGCCTTCTTACATATAAATACTTAAAAAAAGTCCTTGCTTAAACCACAAACTTCTCCTGGTTTGGTATACAGGACAATCAGCATCACACTAAAACAGCAAAACAATGTGACAGACAATACAGAAAACAGAACTACAAAATAGGGTGACTTAGCTAGCAGGCTGAAGTCTTTAAGGCAACAAGGCTGAGACTGTACATCTGGCAACAGCTGAGTCATAAGCGACTGCATTGTCAGATACACAAATTCTCCACTTACAAGGCTGAGAAAAGAGAGAGTAACAGTTAGTTTGCTCCTCTGACACTAGGATCTCTAGTGTCACTAGGGCCCTCAAGTCATTTCACCCTAAGTACACATATGACATGTTCATTGAGCAAGTGGGAGTTAATAAATTGAGACATACCTCTTTGGATCATATGGAGAGGGACATGACTCAACTCTCAGAATATGCATCTGAGATGGGTGTTCAGATTATATTAAGCAGTATCCTGCCATCAGCAAGCACTGTGCCACAACACAAACAACAGATAACTGACTGTAATTATTGGCTTAGCAACTACTGCTATCCAGTATTTATTAGCCTGGGGTGAGATGCTCATCAACCCTGGTTACTTTGCTGGAGACTGATCTGCAATCTTTATGGCTTCTGTATACTGGTAAGGACCTTTTTCTTCCCTGTCATGCCCTTTTTAGCCAAGGTCTGTCTCCTCAGCGTACGCACACTTACTTATCAGAATCAAAACTATATAAAGGTAGCACTGCTCAGTGCTAGAATCCGAAATAAAAATGCTTGCAGGCATTCTTAACTCTTGAAAATATAAATATCTGTGTAGTTAATAAAATGTGGTTTCAGAACAGGAAGAGCACCCTGACTGTGCATGGTTTCAGTGCCTACCACTGTTTCAGACCCAGCAAAGAAAATGACATTGTTATTAGACAGGCCCCATGTCTATATTTTATTTATTTTTATTTTACATTTGTTGACCGGGATAGTCTGACTGGATACATGTCCATTTTCAGCAGAAGCCCAGGGAGAAAAGCTCCAACATACAGAAAAAATATTACAATATAACATGATAAGCATCATTTACCAACTTAATTCTGACAAGGAAGTTATACAGTCCAACACATTGTAGATTTAAATGAGGCTATAAGCAAACAGAATTCTGACTCAGATAAAGTTGCAAAGAAGTATTTTTAGCACACAATTTGAGAGCAGGGAGCTAATCAAGACTAGATCAAGGACATAACCAGTGTAATTTGAGATACAGTTTGAGACTTTTTTGAATTGGGCTAAGGAAGGTAGAGTTTGCAACCAGTTACCGGTTGAGTTATTGGATTTGATTGTTTGTACCAGCAGTCTGTTGGATGAGTGAAGTGATTTAAGGTTACTATATGAGAAGTTTATGTTTTTAAGTGCTGGCGTATTCTATGGTTGATTGAGTATTTTATGTGCCACTGTTAGCTGGTTATACTGAAGTAGGTTTGGCAGTTCTATCCAGCCGAGGTGTTTTAGATTGTGACAGTGGTGTGTCCTGTAGAGCATGTCAGTGGCAAATCTAGCAATGTGATTATAGCAGCTAGAGAGTTTACTAAGATCAGATTTGCTTAGGTTGGTGGGCAAAGGGGAGGCATAAAGAAGGGTAGAAAGTAGGTGAGAGCGGGCAATCACTGTTCTGGCAGGTGGAGTTAGGAAAGACTTAATCCTGTACAGCGAGCCAAGTTTTTTATTAATGGTTTTAATGGTTTGATTGACATGCATGTCAAATATGAGGTTGTTATCTACGATGACTGCAAGGAGTTTTGTATAAGCATCTGGGGAGATGATGGTACCATTATTAGATTTTATGGTGAAGGATAAGGCTGAGGACTGATGAGTAGGAGAGAATAGCAAAAGCTTTATTTTGTTAGGGTTTAAGATCAGGCGATGATCAGAGAGCCAGTTTTTAACTGCATTGAAGGTATTCTGAGTTATGCATCTATATGCCTAATAGACCACTTCACCTCACCTCCAGACTCATAAAACAGGGCAATGACCTTCTCTATATCCTTTTCATGGTAATTAGAACTCCATAGCATATCATAGTTAGCTACTTTATACCCTCCATATTACCTACAACCCATGAGGTATAGCTACAGAAACTCACATCACTCCCTATTGAGACTAACACTGCTTTCTTTGGAGACTTATCTATCACTTCAGTAAATCAGTAAATCTCCACCACCTCAATAAATGCACACAAAGGTTCCTGGACTTCATTAATCATAGCTCCTTAGACTAACTGGTTTATGTCCCAGTCAGAGGTTCAAAAATATTGAAAGTATACCTCACCATTGTTGCCTTCCAATGATCAACACCTGCATTTGATAGCACTCACTATGAGGGTAAAACCTGACTTACAAGAAACCTCTGTCTTTAAAGGCTACTATGTGGTAAACCTAATTCAGCTAACTGATGACCTGATGAAGTATAGGTGTCCTACTCACCTCAGTGACCCATTCTGGAGAACTGCCACATTTGTCTGTAATTTCTATGCCCATTTCAAAGCATACATCAAGGTAAGTGTCACCACAGGGCACGAGTACAGTGTCAAATTCAAGAATAAACCCCTATGGTTGAACTCTAGTATAAACAAACTAAACAATAAATGAAGAAACTCTGAGCCTGTTTACACAATGTTAATGGCCCATCATCTGGAGATGAACTCAGAAAGAAAAACAAAGAATTCAGAAACAGAAATAAATCATCCAAAAGCAAGTACAAATTGAAAATTGACACCTCTTTTAAGGAAAATCACCAAGCTTTCAGCTGTTTCAGAAATGATAGAGGTAATACCCAGTAATGTACAGACCTAACAGAGAACAACATTCACTCATCCCATGAGAAAATAGCCAACATATTTGCAAACAAATTCAGGTCTACCTCCCCCTAATTTTCCCAACTTATTTGCACACCCCACCCCAAGATCATATCAAAGCAGGTTTGGAATGCTCTTTCTCTCTCTCTCTCTCTCTCTCTCTCTCTCTCTGTATCTCTATCTGTCTAAATCCAAAAACCCTTGCTGCATGAGCCATAGCAATGTATCAAGCTGTCTTCTTGCTAGAAGCAAACACTGTCTGGAAGACTGACTGCTAAGTGTGTTCAAACTCTCTACTGGACTTGTGCCAAAGGACTGGAGAACTGCAATACTTATCACACTCCATAAGGAGGTTCCACTTATGAGTCAAGATACTACAGATGTGCAAGGCTCATCTACCTTGCTGGCAAAAATAATGGAATGGATTATTATGGAATTTATTAACAAATACAAAAGCAATCTACAACCCCTGGACACAAGCCAGTTTGGGTTAGTTAAAATCAGATTGTTGACTTATAAACTTAGTCGGCTTTTTTTGAGCATGCCACTGATGTATTAATTTTGGGGAAATGGTTCACACTGCTTATCTGGACCTGGACAAGGTATCTGATACCATTACACATTCTGACATTATCAACAAGTTATTCAAACTTAATAAAAACCCTTATGTTACCCACTGGATAACAAACTGACTAACCGGCAGAACTCAATCTATTAGTGGGGGAGGCATGATCTCTTCAAAAATTGTAGTTATCAACAGTGTCCCCCAGGAATTGGTCCTGTGACCACTTCTGTTTAGAATATACTTTTCTGATGTCAGACCTGAATTTAGAGATCTGTGACTGTCCAAAATTGCAGATGACTGCCAACTTGGAGCTGTCATTAACTCCCCATCATGCTTCCAAAATTTTCAGGAGGGATTAACATGAACAAATAAGAGGTGTCCAGAGCACGGCCATAAACAAAATGCCAATAAATGCAGCACTGTGTCTTTAAGCAAAATAGGGCATCCATTCACCTATCACCTAAGTAACACTTTCATTGACAACAAACTATCCTTTGATCACCATGTTACTGCTTTCGTTAGGAAATCCCTTATCTTTCCATACTAATCACCCTGGGTATTTATTCCAGATATAAGGAAATTATCAACTCTTTCTAATCTTTCCTCATCAGGCCTACAATAGAGCATAATGGCTACTTTAGTAAGTACCTGTCTAAGCATATGACCCAGCCTAATAGACCACAGTATTCCCTCGCTAAGATAATAAAAGGGTTGTTTTTCTGGAGCCACCAACATCACTTTAAAGTACTCTCTTTCTCTTCTGTTTCTAGCAGCCTCTTAACAGGTGATCTGTGTCCACCTTACAGATCTTCAAAGTATCCAATTCTTTGTCACCTCTTGCTTATCTGAAAAACTAATAACACCCTCAATACCTGCTCAAGAGATTTTAATTCTCACTGAAAATAAATAGGACCTGCCGCTGATATAGATGCATAGATAAATCGATAGACAGATAGACAAAGACATAGACGTGTATGTATACAGATATATATATATATATATATATATATATATATATATATATATATATATATATATATATATATATATATATATATATATATATATATATATGTATATATAGATGTTTGCCTTACAAACACAAGGTGGTGTTTTTGAGTCTCACAAGGGCCTAGTGTAGGGCAATAAATCTCAAGGGCAGGGCAGTCAGCTTAGTACTAACCTATGACCTATGTATATGTGTGTGTGTGTGTGTGTGTGTGTGTGTGTGTGTGTGTGTGTGTATATATATATATATATATATATATATATATATATATATATATATATATATATATATATACATATATCCAAGAGAACCCTCTTCTTTTGGAACAGACATCCTTTGGATGTAAAACATTGTAGCTCACTGACCATGTTTCCTTGTTTAAGTGTAACCTGGAAGTATGGATGGGTAAACATAAATACAGCTTGGTCCCTCAATTTCTCATTGAAAGGGGTCATGACTAGCTAATAATTTTATCCTGTAAACAGATACCTACAGCTTGGGGTATTGTGGCTAGGCTAACAATGGTCTTTTAGATTAACACCCTATGAAGATACAGTCCTATGAATCTGTAACTCAGTATCCACAGGTACAAGAAGCCGGTGCATTCCTGAAGTTTCAGTTTATGGGTGATAGAGGTCAACAGACTCAACTCATATGTAATACCTCTGCCCCCCCCTCCACAAAGTAATCTAGTATCTGTTGGACTATCAGCTGATATAATGTCATTCTTTGGCACTAACACTTATGTTGGAATGTAAAGCCATATGATCATACTCAGCTATTAGGCTGCATTAATTAAATGCGGGTATAAAACATTCATCACTCCTTCTAGCATTTTTACTGTTACAATGCTACAAATTTCAATGTCATACTGAGACCTCAGGTGCTGTGCTGTGCACACCACATGACCATGAATAGTGATGACTTTTCACAGATCATCATTTGCATGTAATTATGCACTTATTAGATTGTGCAACTTTATTTGCATGTCATTATACATTTATTTATTTATTTGACATTTGTTTACCTGGGTGGTCTGACAGGGTCTACAGAACTTGTTTTAAGCAGAGGCCTGGGGAGACAAGCTCCACATACAGTACAATACAAATACAGTGTAATCCAATACAATAAAAATTACATTATAAATACTATGCAAAAAAATAAGTTGAAAGAACAAACTGCTACAAGATGTTGAAATATATTACGACACATCTAGACAATTCTATACAGTTAAAATATTACAGACAATAATAGTCACTCTCATCATACATGATTTAGACAGTGTCCAAAAAATAGTAAGTAGGTAGTACAGTGTGTGACATTGACTGTTATAGTACATGCAAAATAGAATGTTAGTTTCAGTTAGGAAAAACAGCAGCCAGAAAGTTAGTGATGTAGATGGACAGTGAGAGAGAGTTAAGAAGAATAGAAGCAATAAAGCCTGAGCAGTAGCTTAAGGATATGGTATAGAAGCAGAGAAGGAGTTAGAAGAGCCTTAGGATCTTGCAGTCTGTGAGGGATTGAAATGTGACAGAAGAGGAAGACCTGAGCATTAGGCAGGCTTTATGCAGGAACAGAGCCATGTATTTTTGAGATGATTTTTTTAAAGAGGCTTTGAAATGGGTTAGGCCAGGTGTAGACCTGGTAGCTAGAGGTAGTGAATTCCAAAGTATAGAGACAGAGTATGAATACAGAGAGTGACCAGGTTTTCTCGTGGGTTTTGAGTTAGCTAAGAGATTTTTGTCTTCTGATCGTAGGGATCGATTTGGTGTTTACAGTGTGACTAGACTGGCTAGTCCAGGGCAGGCAGTAGGCATGAAAATAAGGTTGTGCAAGGTGGACAGCTAAATAAAGTCAAGATGATTGGGGAGTTCAAGCCAGTTTAATTCTAGGCATGGTTTACAGTGATGTGGTTATATTTAGAGTTTGTGGCAAACTTTGCAACTTTGTTTTAGCACTGTTCCAACTTGCTTAGGGTAGAATTCTGTTAGTTAAGATAGGGGCAGCATAAAGAAGGGAGGGAAGTAAAAATGTTTTTGCAAGTGTAGTTTTGGTTGCTGCAGTAAAAAAAATGTTTGTTTCTATATGAGTCCCAGTTTTTGATGGGTTTTCTTTATATTTTGCTGTATATGGGGGTCAAATGAAAGTTTAATGTCAATGATAACACCTAGAAGTTTGGTTTCCTGCACTATTTTTACGGCAGTGTTGTCAGATGCAATGATGTTGAAATGATCAGTGACAGGGGAGGTATTTTTGGGATGAAAGAGTACTAGTTTTGTCTTCTTTGGATTAAGAAAGAGTTGGGCATTTCTTAGCCAGGATTTGAATACAGTAAAGGACTGTTGAGTTTTTGAAAGTAGTTCTGGTAGTGATTGAGCAGTGCAGATTATGGTAGAATCATCAGAGTATTGAATGAGGGTCCCTGGGTGACAGGCAGTGTGAAGGTTGTGAAAATGTTGAAGAGTAGGGGTCCTAGGATGGAGCCTTGGGGGACTCCTGTAGGGATGTGGAGGATGGTGAGAGTTCATTGGGCCATTTCACTGCTTGTTTATGATCCTTGAGGTAGCTCTGAAACCATTTTACTGTGTTATGTGAGAAGCCTAAGTTAGACAGTGTGTTCAAAAGTAAGGGGTGAGGCACTGTGTCAAAGGCCTTGGAGAGATCAAGGAATACTGAGGCTGTATAGCATCTTGTATCTCTGGCCTTGTTCATGGTGTCTGTAAAAGATAATAGGACTGTAGCTGTGCTGTGGCTAGGTCAGAAGCCATGTTGGGTTTTGGGAAAATATTGTTTTGCAATAGATATTGCATTACCTGCTGATGGATACCTCTCGAGAATTTGGGATATGGGTGACAAGATGGATATAGGATGGAAAATGGATGGATCAAAAGAGTTGCCTCCTTTGTGGATGGGGGTAATGTGAGATTGTTTCCATATGGTAGGTACTTCTGATTCGGATAAAGACCTTTTTATAAGGATATTGATTGGGTAGGCAGCTGACTTAGCAGCCAATTTGAGTTAGTATGGGGGAGATTGTCAGCTGAGGTAGAGCAGGTTTTAGTTTTTGTGGCAGTTTCTTAATACTGTCAGTGAGTATGGGCTGAAATGGGAATGGGATTTGCATGACATTTTGTTGAGTAGAGGGATTAGTAATGACAGGGTTAGAAGTAGTCGATGGCCTGGGCTTAGTGTCTGAATAGGTTGAAGGGTGGGTGCGGTTCATTTGCATTCACATTTTTCTAGAAAAAATAGCATATTTTCTCAGGTCTATATCATTTGAGCGAATGTTTAATTGAGTGAGTCACTATTTGTCAAATGAATTAAGTGAAAGATCAATTAAGCGAATGCACAGTTAAGCAAAAACGTTCCCAGGGGAAAAAAAAAACAGCTGCCCCCACCCTTCCTCACCGATCGGAACAAACAAAACTAAATTTAAAACTCTGTAAAGTGGGGGTGGGTTGCCCCCCACATCCCCGAACTAAATATACCAACTCCAAGATCACACTACAGTGGGGAAAAGGGCAAATATCCAATGATGGCTAACAACATCCTTTCCCTGGGAAAAAATTTGCTTAACAGACTATTTGCTTAATTGAGCTTTCGTTTAATTCATTTTGACATATAGAGATTCACTCAATTAAGCATTCATTCAAATTATATATACCCCATTTTCTCATGGTGCTACATGATTATTTGAATTGCTACATAGCTGCAAATTATGGATTTTCACACAAGAATGGGTTGCGTTCTTTGAGTTTTTGAGTGTGAGTACCTTCAAATTGTGTCACGATAAACAATATGCTCCCCTTTATATGGTAACTAAGGACCATGATTTCTTCAGTCTGGTGTAAAAAGAAAAAAAAAAAGAAAAGAAAAACTACAGTGTGTCTGTCTCTGAATATTTATTTTTCACTAGGGTCTTACTTTAATTGCTTCAGTTTATCTCTCAGGAGAAAGGAATGTAGTGCATTTAAATTACTAACTGTTTTGTCTTATTTATGACCCCCCCAGTGAGTCATGGTTATGTAAATATGCTGACAATGACAGAGTAGGTTTGGTAATTACAAATATGGAGGATCAGAGTATATCACAAAAGTAAATAAAATACCACAAAAATAAAATAAAATAAATAAAAATACCACAAAAAGAGAGGAAGAAATCAATTCAGAACTTTAATATTATCTTAGTGCCTCAGCTCAAAAGCCTTTAAGAGATAAAACACTTCACACACAGACTTCATTATATAAAAATGCTAATTAACACTTTAATTAAATCATTACATAAAGCACCAATAATAAAGCACAATCAGTCACAAAAATACTTTCCAATTACATTCAAGATTTAAACCATGGGGGCAGAGCCTAGATGGCCAACTGAGAGCAGTGAATTTTGAGAGCTCCATAAATTAGTATAATAATATAGGAAAATGTTATTATTTTCAAGTTTAAAACATCAGAAATCTATAGATAAACTACTAAACTACATAGATATCAATTCTGGTGGAGATATACAAATTTTTTTCTGTCAAGTAACTCAGATATATATTGAGTCACTGAATATGAACAAGTCAAGCAATTCTCATCCAGATGCTGCTTTGAAAAAAGATCTGCAATTGATGACATCTAGCTTACAAGAACTATCTTTGAAGATGGATGGCTTTAAAATGACTTAGAAAACCTCAAATTAAATTCTCAAAAACAGACTGATACTCTTAAGGAACTATTACAGCAACACCATACAAAAATAACAAATTTAGAGACTTTTCTAAATGACATTGAAAGGAGACTCAAAGAGGAAGAATTCCAAAAAGAATTTCTGCTTAAACAGAATACATGGCTGCTTAACAAAATAGATGACTTAGAAAACAGGGAAAGGAGAAACAACATAAGGATCTTTGGTATGCCTGAAAACACTGAAAGAGAAGACATTATTTCATTCTTAACCTGGATTCCTGAAATTTTAGACTTGAAAGAGAGACATTCATTTGGAATTGAAAGGGTGCATAGACCACTGAGGAAACCTGCTTCTAACTCAACAAATACTCCACCTACATCCATAGTTATAACATTTCTTTCATTTCTTGACAAGGAACTAATATTAAAATCTGCTTGAAGAAAATCATCCTTAAAATATAATTAAAGCTTGATAAGGTTTGACAATTGATTATTCTTCCAGAATACTAGAACAAAGGAAAAAAGTCTGGCCAATAATAAAACTGTTTAAACAAAACAACATTAAAGCACAGCTGGCCTTTCCAGTCAAGATAAAAATACTTTTTACAATGAGATGAGAACCTTTAATGACTTAGAAGAAGCAACTATATTCATCAAAAACAATAACATAGTGTCTATCCCAGAATAAAAGAACAAATAATTGGACTGATGCTAGAAAGAAAAACAAAAAACTGATTCCAAGATAGCTGTCCCAAAAAATAACTCTTACAACTACATCTCACAAAGTATCAACTATGGTACATCACTTGTCATGTTTTTAATTGAAAAAAAGGAGGAGTTCTTAAACAACTGAGAAACAGTAATGATTTATTCAGAATGTTCAAAGAGTCCAATAATTCTTCACAAACAAAGGTAGGTCATGATGGGTTACTATTTACATTATATATAAGCCAAACAAAGCAACATATAATACAAATATAGAAGTTTCTATTCCCTTACTTGAACTCAGTGAATACTTATCTTGTTAATTTTTCATTGATTTTACTTATAATAATTTAAGTAATTAATTAACTAATTCAACAAGGTACCATTCATCAGAGTTCAGACTCAAATGTAACAAATTAACATCATATACAATAGCAGTAATAGTAGAGTGTTTTGAAAAAAAATGCTGTTATGGATACTAATGCCCAGTTAAAGTATGATTTAGAAATGTCAGGTTTATCCTGGTTAAATAAAAGTAGCAAACTCTTAGTACAAATATCATCATTATTCTGTCTAAATATAGTTAATATCAGTTATGGCAGGTATCACAGCTACGAGTGCTGTTTGATCAATCCTGATATGGTGTGTGTGGATGGAGCTGTGTCTGGCAGCTAGTACAAATGTCATTATTATTCTATCTAAACAAAGTTAATATCAATTACGGCAGGTATGATAGCTTTGAGTGCCGTTTGATTAAGCCTGACATAGTGTGTGTGGATGCAGCTTTGTCTGACAGCTGTTGTATGTTGCTGTTTTCATCTCCGGGAAGCTCTGGGTTGCGGCTTGTGATCGAGGTTTACTGATGCTTGTATATTAGGAAGAGACATTTGGTGTTTTAGCCTGGATATAGAGGAGGGGTGTGGGTAAAACTGTGATTTGGGATATTTTGGAAGAGAATGGTTTGTTTATACATCTGCTGAGTGAGAGGTGGGAAGGCTGGAAGAATGTGTTATCTCTTGTTCTGGCGGCTTGTTGGGAGTTTTTATCTGTTTGCTCTCCGTTCTTTTCCTGGCTGCTGCCTCGCTGAAAGGCTGGGAATTTAGGCTTGAAGTTGCCGTGAAGTGAAGCTTTGTTTCAGGTGCATCGCAAGCCTCTGGTATACAGTACACAGACACTAACAGAAACAGATGCTCCCAGGTTGCTATGGTAATGGGGACAGACTGATAATAATGCTTAATGGTTCTGAGGAGCTTCCGAAATGATTCTCAGCAATGAAGTTTTTGGTTTAAAAAAAAATATATATATATAGATATATATATATATATATATATATGTGTGTGTGTGTGTGTGTAGATATAGATATAATAAAAGGGCTGTTTTAAACCACATGTACACATATTGATGGTCTCCCAACACTTCGTTTAGCTCATTAAGTTGATTTTTGATAAAAAAATAAAATAAGCGCAATTTTATGTTTAAAATGTATTTTGGTCCAAACATATTAAGGACTTACATAAAAGTGGAAGTCTGAGTTTTTGTGAAAAACTAAGAGCACTTGGTCTTGTGCAGTACCCTTTGCAGTGGTCTGGAAGGTGAGCTTGCTTGGACGTGTTGGGCATATGGGGATAGTTGATTCTAGGGGTGTTTGGAGTTGCCAAGAAATGCTAGAGAGTCATCAGATTTCATTCATGGAAATATCGTGAGAATGGAAGGTGTGTTGAGTGGTTCACTGGCAGAGTGGCCACTGCATGGAACAGGCTGGTAAAATGGAACAGGACAAATATTGGTTTGTATATTTTAAGAACAGCCTAGAAATATACCACATGAACTAGTGAATGGTATTCTGGCAAAACTGGATGGGCATTGTTGCCCATGCTTGAAGTACTGACATGTGTGTATATAAGGATGGAAATTTGCTTACAACAAATAAAAAAACTAGAAGGGTCACATAATTTAAAGTCTATGGACTGTATAAACATGCTTGGAAGGAGCTAATAATAAGAATAAGCATTACAGCCTGTGGTCTCTCAAATAACTAAGCAACAGCCAAAAAAAATGCACAATAGTTATGTAATGTATGATTTTAGTAAATCTAGATATAAAATATATAATCGTCATATAAGATGAAGCAGTCTGCTGAATTTACATATTAAAGACATGATTTAATAACATGGACTTGTGTATAATAACACTACTGTCTTAACTTGTCATAAATGACATACACTACATTGAACATCAAGGCGAAGCATGATGATTTTCTTATATAAGTAAATATACATAACAAATCATGTAATTGCTTGAACTAGAATTGTAGTTTTTGTAACCCATCTTGACCATATATAATACTTAAGTAGTTACCAAGGTAACTAATGCTTTATTCTTGACATCAAACTGGCAAAGTTGTTCAAGGTAAACAATAGAAGCCTGAACTTGAAATGTCACAGAATGTAACAATCATATTCTGAACAAATAGTATTAAATTGACAATCGACACTCAGTTTAATAACATGGGCTTATGTATAATAACACTACTGTTTTAACTTGTCATAAATGACATACACTATATTGAACATCAAGGGGAAGCATGATGATTTTCTCATATAAGTAAATGTGCATAATAAATCATATAATTGCTTAAGTTGAATTGTGGTTTTGTAACCCATCGTGAACATACATAATACATAAGCTGTTACCAAGGTAACTAATGTTTTGTACATGACATCAAACTGACAAAGTTGTTCAAGGGAAACAATAGAAGCCTGAACTAGGTTTACTGTTTAGGACTACACACTCAAGTGTTTTGTACTTTTTCTGTGTTATTTACTGTATTATTGCATTGTTTAGCCAGTTTCAAAAAAAAAAATATATATATTCTTGTTTGCTCGTTTCCCACCTTTTCTAGCCAGTCCATATCCCAGGCCTTTGTCTTGTCTCTTTCTTTTTTCTGCTCAGAGCTATCTCTATCCTTGCTGTGGCAGAGGAAGTCCTACTGCCCTGCCAGGGTTGGCTATGAGCATTGTACTGCCTATCTAACACTAGAGAGGTTTTTTTTTTTATTAATTGAAATTTTTTTTTTATTTTTTTTTGATTTCCTTTCCTATCCAAAGCCTTAAAAAAAATAAAACATGTTGCTTTTCATTTTGCAACACTAGGCACTACAAGGCTACTTCTAATTCCAGAAGGTGCCAGAAAATCTTGCTCTCTTTCTTTCTCTTAAAACTAGCTAGGTTTCTAGCTAGTAGCACTAAAATCTGAACCTGACTAGTAAACTTAGGCACAGCTGCTGCAGTAGCAGCACTAAGCACCAGGAGCTGATAGCAGCACACTCCTCTGCCTAATAAGGAAGAATAATTAATCATAGGCACTAAACAGCCTACAGTTGCAAAGGAAGCCGCAAAGGGAAGGGAAAACAGCTCTTAAACCTTAACAAAAATTACAAAGGGTGGGCATCCAAAGGTCACTGCTGTTGTTGGTGTGAACCTGTCTGTACCACCTGGTGAATCTTCAGGGGCAATGGGGCAGCTGCCTCATGTACACAGACAATCCTCTCCCTCTACCCAACCACCCAACACTACAGGGGATACACTTACAGCAGCAAACTGGATAGCTGAATCTAGTTCTCTCGGTCTGCTAGATGCTCAAGGAGTAGATTAACCTGCATTACACCTCCTATAACTCCATAGCCCTTCAAAACCCACACCATCAACTCCCACACACCAAACACTCCCACCACATACAACACTAAACCTAACCACCAGTAGCAACCCTCACCATACCTCCCGAAAACAACAACAAAACCCGAAGCCAGCCACAATAAAGGCAACAGTCAACACAAAAGTGACAGTGCCTCACAGCACTCAGTGCAGCAGCAACCCAATGGCAGGCAAAGGACTGAGTGATCAGGCATCTCTATAGTCGGGCATGCCTGATGTATCTGGGCTGCTCAAGTCAGCCCCACCAGGCAGTCCAAACAAAGACAGGTGCCAGTCACCATACAGTCAGCAGCAAGGAGACTCAAGTCACTCTACATGCACTCAACATGCCTTTGACAATCGACTCTGTCATTGTCCATGCTGGAGTAAATGAATTGAGGCTCCACCTCCCTACATGAATGAGAGACAGGGGAGTAGGCTAAATGGAGTCAGGCCATCATCCAGGCCCTGAAGTAGCCCTTCGTACCTTAGCCCAGAAATTGGGAATGATACCACAGTATAAGGGAACAATTGTTGCATTCCAAAGTTGGTCACGGGTGTCCTGGGAAAGGGGGATCCTGTTTTGTCTGCTGCCACCCCTATGATTGACTTTAAACTGATGCTTTGCCAGGCAGGTGGTGCACCTGTGTCCCCTGCACTAGTCAAAACTGGCTAAAAGGCTCTTACCCCTATAGGAGTTTTTTAGGCAATAACAAATCTAAAAAAACCACCAACATAACAATGCAAAACATGCAAAATCTGGAAAAATGCAACTCAATGATATCGAGAATGGAACATTGATATCTGTGCAGTGACTGAGACCTGGTTCAAAAGGAGATAGCACCATTGCAATACCAGGCTACAATTCTTACCACCTTTTTTTACCACAAAAAAAAGAGACCCGACTAAGGTGGAGTGGAGAGTATTCACCATTCATATTCCTCCTTCACACTCCCCCCTGGTTACACAATGCATCTGAAATTTTCCAGGGTGCAGCTAACACTAACTAGAAGACTGCAATCCAAATTGTGGCTTACAGATCCCCCACCCCACCCCAAAATTCTCACTACACCTTCCCTAAACATACTGGAAAATATTAAGATAAACCCAAACCTAATACTAAAGGTGATTTCATTACACCGCTTGCAGTAGTGAAAACTACTCTACCACTTTCTTCTTTTTCCTCCAATTTCTCTTGGAATTCATATTCAAATCCCCCCTAATCCAACTCCCCCATCCCACACCAGGGCCTAGACCTGGTCATTACCAACATGGGAGATTATGCTCCACACCAGTCACCCCCCCTCATTGGTCAGGTCTGACCATAAGCAAATCACCCTTGACATCCACATCCCACACCCCACCCCAGAAACCTTCTTAAAAAAAAAAAACTTCTCAAATGCTACTGAAGTCAGAGTGACAAACTTCCCACTTAAATGAACCAGGACTGGTAGTTAGGCTGCAGAATCCTGCACTAAGAATCCTACACGAGCACATCCACTAGTGCATGAATTGTGCCATCCCAAATAGAACAGACAAGATGGCCAAAAAGGCAAAGAAGCCGATGGGGGTCCGATCAGGTGGTCCCCAAACTATAAAAAGGAAGTGTAAACTGTTCCAGAAAAGGAAAATCCAGGGAAAAAAAAACTCCCTCAAAAACTCCCTCAAGGAAGCTGAGATCCCTCATAAAATCCTCAAAGCTGAATGAAAAAAAGCCAAATATTCCAAAATTCAGAAACAACCACAAGACATTCTATAGTTATGTCAAGAATCTAAATGGCAATGCTCTCAATGGAAATGCAAACGCTCAGAATAAATATAAACAGACCTGATCCCAAGCCATATTGCCAATATGGTTTAGATGGATTTAGTGCCAACTTCCTAAAGGGCCCATCTCAATACATCTCAGTGCCAAATTCTGATAATCTGAAGTAATCAGACAGCCACACGGGTCCCAACAGCTCACAGCAGCAAAGAATACAGCAGCCAAAGGACCAGATGACATCCCAGGCTGCTTATTACTACACCAAGACACAATGAACTACTGGCACCCACCTAAGTGACATGTTTTAATCCTTGGCCTCAATGAGTGGCACATAGCTCAATATTCCGCTCCAACAGGGAGGATCGCTCCACGAGTGAGGATCCACCTCCATGGATCCCGAACTACTACATGATCATGCATCCCCAAGCCTGCATTATCGCATCATGGAGCAGCAAGCAATTGGAAACCTTATAACCAGACATTGGCAGTTTGGAGACACTTAGGACCCCACCAGTTTGGGTTTGTGAGAGGCAGTCTTGTCCACAGTGAATGGCGATGTGAGGAGAATCTCACAGCACACTTGTGGGCCCGAGGGACCTCGCCAGCACACAGCCCTATGGAGACCTACGCCAGGCAACTGACGCACCATAAAGCTCTGGAATCATAGATAAACTTACTAAGCTGGGCATAAATCTGGCTTATGACAAAGCCCTTTGCCAACTGAAGCACTGACAGAACAGACTGTAAAGTAGCAAATCAAATCCAGCAGGGGACAAGTCCCAAGTGGAGTCTTACAGGGTTCAGTCCTGGGACCAAGGGGACTTTGGCATCTAGGGACTTCTCTGTACAGACCTCCATTAGGGACTCAAACCTAACAAAGTGTTAAGATGACTGCAAACTGGATGCTATTGAATCCCAAATGATAGCCATTATCTACAAAAGAATGTGGGAAACAGAAATAAGGTGCTTTAGCCAAAAGCTGCAAGGTTGAAATGCCAAAGAAGAAGTTATCCACTTGGAAGAATGTATAGTTATCCCCTTTGGACAAAACATGTACCCATGAACTACCACATTGATGCGAGACTTACGGAACATAGGGTGGACAGTGGACTCACTCTGCATAACCACATCACTACAACACTCAGGAAAGAAAAAGGATCACAACCTCATCACTCAAATCTCATTAGACAAATTAGGTCATATGCCCACTGTACTCATCCTCATTAGACCCATTATCAGGCCCTAATGCCCCATTAATACGCCCCACCTTATATAGGGATCTAAAACAGCTGGAAGGCACACAGAAATACCTCACAGCCCGATCTGGGGCCTCGTCTACAGATGCTATATGCTGACCGTCTACAAAAACAAAACTGCTAGATGCTGATATCGTCTACTTTCAGGTTGATCTCTTCCTGCTAACATACAAGGCCATGTGTAAAACCCTAGGCTCATGACATGGCTCCACTTAAAAAAGCTTCCTATTTCAAACCATGACACTCCAGGGATCTGGAATAGACTGGATGTCACAGAATGTAACAATCACATTCTGAACAAATAGTATTAAATTGACAATAATCACTCAGCTTAACCTTTGCTGAGTATACAAAATAGAATGTTGCCATTTAAAGCTAAAAACTTTCAGAATATGCAATAAAATGGCAACTTATGAATATGGAAAGGGAACTTGTAATCATTAATCACAATAAGTGAATTTGCTGTTTTTAACCTATAATCTCACTCATTTTATAAAAAAAATGAAAGATATGAAAATCCTTATGTGTAGGAAATGGGGGAAGAGGGATGCACTAATAATTAAAATGCACTAACTTTCATCAATGTTCACATAAAATAAACTTGATGCTTTAAGCAAGTTAGCAACAAACAAAGTGATTACTTAAATGCTGGCAAACAATGAAATATAACTTCTAATATATCCAGTAAAATACATTGTATTATAAACATTAGGTATAAATATTATTACCATCTATTTATATTAACAATAAGGGTGAATATATTAAATAACTGTGAGCTATAACCTTTTACTGAGGTTTTATATATGATACATCCTACTTTACTATGATTTAATTGCTTGTCATCTATCTTTGATGTAAATATTAATTGCTTATGCAATAAGTAGACATTTATATTGTATTAGAATTCTGTCTAATCTACAATAGTCTCTGATGAAGCCCTGGGAGCTACAGGGTGAAAGCGCTTAGTCTTTTTCTGCAATAAAGTTTGTCAGGTGTTACCGTTCTGTACAGTGATTTAAACAAAAACGCTGTTTTTTTAATGGTGCGGCCATGTGTTTGTGCCTATATTAAAGTGGATTTTACAAGAACTCCAACTTACTCCTGGTCTTGTGGTACCTTGGATTGACTTAATCTACAATAGCACTATATTTGCTCAAAATAATATAAATATTGCTTATTCCTATTACAAATATTCTCCATATGATAAATATATTTATGGAGCTCAGATGTTCTGGATTGTTAAGGTATGAGTGATAAAATTATGGATTTAGGTTTATCCATCAGATTAGGAATGATTTTCTTTCCAAGGCTAGTGCAGATCTTAGTTTTTTTAACATTTATTAATTTAAATTTTTTATTTCACAAAAAACATTTTTAGTATGTCTGACTAAAACATTACTTTATTGAAACACTCAAAGTATAAAACTGATAATTTCCTTAAAAAGCTCAAACATAGACTTTATAGTTATCAGAGGAAAATGTTTGTTACAATAAAACAAAAAATACATAGTGTAAATAACCTAAGATGGATTTAACTTTATTATTTTTAAATACCAATGGCTTAAACAATAATAGCAAGAGACAAATCTACTGAAATATTTAACAAAGCACAAATTGTCTTCCCTCAAGAAACTCATTTCAAAACAAATGACAATTACAAATGGAATCCTAAGGAATATATGATATTGGTGCAATCCACTTATAAGACAAAGACAAAAGAGGTAACAATTTTATGGAAAACAAATGTGATTAACTCAGAAATCATTTATAAGTATGAAGCTCAAGAAGGCCTTATGGCATTAGTAATAGTTAAATATTTGGACCCTATCCAATCTATACTGGTTCCCAAGCATTGGAACAGGAACTGTTAAAAAAACACTTGGATTTCATTTCCAATAATTATAAAGGCAACTTAATATTAGGAGGTGATTTTAACTGTATATTTGATTTCTGAAACTACAAATAAAAGACTGCTGTGTACATCTGCTGTATCAAAAGCTTTAAACAAGTGGGTAGAATCATTTCATCTTAAAGATACTCCCCCATATTCACTATGCCCTGCACGGCATACAGGATCAGTGCAGGAGCTCTAGCAGGCAATATGTTTGTCAGGCGATCCAGGAACAGCCTGCAGGGGAGTGCATGAGAGCTCCTGCACTAATCCTGCACGGACAAAGCCCTTGTATACAAATCACCCCATTTGCAGGAGAAATCCATGCAAATGAGGTGATTTTGTGATCCAGGAAGCTTGTGAACATCCGTGCAGGACTAGTGCAATCTACAGAAATGTACTCGGTTAGTAACTGAATACATTTCTGCAAAATCCAAAACAGAGCTATGACAGCTCCAAATAAAGGCTGCATATCATTGAGGAAGCATGCCAATGGCCAATTATAAGGCCATTGGCATTGCAAACAAAACAAAAAATTTAAAAAAATCAACTTCTAAATTTTTTAAGCCGATCTTTGCTGTTTAAGCTTAGGGCAGCGGTGCGCAAACGGGATAGGGAAATAACAAAATAAACCTTAATTAAGCATTCCAACTAAAATCAGTATTCTGCCATGCAAGTCAATGGCAGGCAGAAGACAACATGGCCAGTGAGTAGTAGTTGATAAGGGGGGAGGCTCAGTGTGAGACATGTAACTATGCATCAGCAAGCAATCCTATGCAAATGAGGGGAATGATAGTGAATCCCAGTTTTCCCCATCATGTGAGTCTGGTCCCAACAGTGTAAGAGCAGGAATAATGCGGTGCAAGCCTAGGAGTTCATGGGGGGTGTCAGGCATACTGTAAGTGGATTGGAGCCCTGTGGTTTGGGTTTGCTCCTAGCTTAGCACAGCTAAGCTAGGGGGTGTGTCTAAACCTGCCTAGCACTGTTTACAAAGCTTAAGCGGGTGTGCGCACCATGCACTGGGTTTTAAAGGTTTTAAAACAAAAGTTAAACCAGGAAATAGCAGCACTGTGCACATTTGAGCACTCTGCACTACACACACATGGGCTTAAACAGGAAGGCAATGGGAAGGGAAAACAGCAGTAGGAAGGTAAAGGTAATCAGGGAGAACTAGCTCAGCTGGCAGGTGAAATGTATCAGAATCAGCCAATTACACAGGCAGCAGACCAGCCCAGCCCAGAACACCATTATCAGCTAAGCAAACACCTTCCCCTCTGTTTTTTCCCATACTCTACACCACCAGTGTAAACAAGTGGGGAACGTTTAACACTCACAGCAGAAAATGATAAGGGCTGCAATAGCTATCATACAACTTGTGGAAGAGGCTGAGGGTGGTGAGGATGTGAATGCTGTTGACCAACCCACAGTGAGGAGATGGAGAAAAGTATACAGACCCAGGGTAACCTACCAAGGGCTACATGAGCTGGAGATAGTGGAGCACTATAGGGTGGATAGGGGCCTCCCACAGCAAATTGTTGAACTGTGCCGGCCACTCCTCACACACAGAACTAACAGAGGGGAACGCATCCCAGTGGATACCAAGGTATGTGTAGGCCTAAGAATACTATCTACAGGTACCTTCTAAAGGCCAGCTGGGATATGATGGGGATTTCACAGGCATTAGCATCCAGGGTACTCCACCAGTTCCTGGATGCCATGTCAGCACATGTCGATGAGCACATATATTTCCCCAACACTTGTGATGCGTTGGCCAGCAATATGCAACTGTACCACCAAATAGCAGAATACCCTGAGGTAGTGGGTGCCATAGACTGCATGCACATATGCATCAAAACACCACCAGTTGAGTGGGGTAGGGTCTCCATCAACTGCAAGGGCTTCCCCTCCATCAACTGCCAGGTCGTGTGTGATACCCAGGGCATAATAATGAATGTGTGCGCTGGCTGCCCTGGAAGCTATCACGATTCCCACATCTGGCATCTAACACAGCTCTACCAGTGATTTGCCAGTGGGAACATCCCACATGGTCACCTAGTGGGGGAAGATGGATATGCACTGGAGTCGTGGTTGATGACACCCATCAGAAATACACACACACCCGAACAAGAACTCCATAATGAGGCACACGCACAGACCATAATTATAGTAGAGCATGTGTTTGGGATGCTCATGTCACAGTTCCAGTGCCTGGACACATCCAGTGGAGCCTTGCAGTACTAAACAGCTACATGTAACCACATTGTCCTTGTATGTGCCATGCTACACAATATGATCCTGTGGAAATAGCTTCAGCAGGAACAGCACTGGGCATGGCCACACAGCCCCCCACCATTGCCAAGGCCTGCACAGGCACAGAGTGACTCGGAGGAGGAACAACCTGAGCCTGCCCCAGTAGGCAGAAGGAGGCCAGCCCAGTATGCCCTGGCCTTGGCAAAGAGGCAACGCATAGCACATACACTGACACAGGAGGGACCCAGGGAATAACACCTTTCTCCAACTCTCACATACAGTAAGATGCCAAACATTACATTACCTGTGCCTAACCATGTATAGGGAGTGTACTATGTGCATCTGACATAGGCAGCCCTGCAGCACCACCCTCAATACTGGGACACCCACAAGGTAAGTGACTCACACATGACAGTTGGGGGGGGGTCACATAACCAACAACAGTCACAGCCAGCAGGACAGGTGTAGACAAACACAAACAAAGGCTGTGCTATGGCCTCTGAATGAGGCCTATGGATACCCCCCAGGCCTACACAGACAGACTACACCAGGTCAGGCAGTGGGATGTCAGTTCTGAAGGGTAGGATGTCAGAAACCAATATGTAAATAATTAAACGCTAAGGTCTGCAGTACACTGGTATGCCTTTAGCCAGCATGATAGGTAAGACTACAAACTGAAATGGAGTACCCAACATACCAGTACAGTCCTAGCAAATGTGTACAAGTTTCAAGTGTGCCTCCCATCCTACGTAGAAATATAATAACAGGCAGGTGTGCCCCCCAATCCTGTGTAGAACTGTAGAAATAGTCAGGTGTACCCCCCCCATCCTAAGTAGAAATATAGTAACCGTCAGGTGTGCCCCCCAATCTTGTGCAGAAATGTAGAAACAGTCAGGTGTGCCTCCCCCCTGCTATGCAGAAATGTAGTAACAGTCAATGCAAAATGATCGATGGATACCTTGCAGAGACAGCATGCTACCTGTCGGTGTACAACACAAAGGTCAGCACTACAGTACAAACTACCTGGACTCGATCTACACATGTAATACAGATGGCCTTTCTGGGCATGCTCACACACTTATACATGAAGTCCATGTCTGCAAACACCAGTGGACCAGACATATATGGCAGTCACAGTTGTTAGTGCACCACTCATGCCTTGCACACACAGTGGATAGGAATACATACATATATGTAAGGGCAACATGCTATAATAAGTCAAAGGTAGAAGGACATAGATGTGTGGAAGAGGGTGACTGTGACAAGGAGCCATCCAGGCCTGTCCCACCCAACACACAGCCAAACGGCCCAAACACATGAGGTGCAGATGTCACTCACTGCAGATACTAGCCACCAGTATCTGTCAGCATGACAGACTATGTGGTGCACGTGCCAGCTGTACAACATGACTGTACAAGGAAGTAGTCATCTAGCAGCTGTATACAAGTACCTGTGAAATATGACCCTGTGTGTGCCTGCATGTGGTGTGTCAAACCCTAGATGGATGGGTTATGGCCCATGCACTCACACTGCCTTCCCCATAGCCCTACTATGACAAGCCTGCTGAGTTCACCCAATGTGAAATACACTTTTCATAGGTTCATAGGTTCATACTATGCTATCTGCCCTAGGGCATTTATAAGCCTAGCCAGAGTGTGTTTGGCTTTCGCCACCCATTTTAAATGAATTTTGCTATGCCCTTTTTTGAGGTTAGTATACTGTGCATCTGTCTAACAGTGACACAGAAGTGATACCCGGGGTAAACCTACTATCTCCCATCCACTCATCAAGATTCCTCTTGAAGAGAGTCAATGAGGGACTCTGCCTAACCTGGACTGGGATTTTATTCCAGAGTGAAGGGAGCCTCTGGGTTATGAATCTGTCCCTCCATCATGTCCTATTTATTTCAGTGCTGAGGTTCAAGTCTCTCGAGTGCGTAGCTTGATGGGATTTGGATTTTCTGAGGTGCAGCATGTCCATTAATTCCGGGTTGGACATGGCTTTATACGTCAGGCACAGATTGCCTCTGAGCAGGCGGTATGCCACTGAGTAGAGCTGGAGTTTCTTTAACCGGGTAGCATATGACATCTGTTTGAGCCCTTTGATCCTCTTGGTGAGGTACTTTTGGGGTCTTTCCAGTTGCTGCAGGTGTCTGGTAAGGTACATCCCAAAAGGGGCATTGTACTCAATTATGGGCCTGATGAGGGATGAGTAAAGAGGCACGATGACCTCCCCTGATCTAGATGTGAATCCCTTCATGATTAGGTGGGCTATATAAAATGTTTATTCTAACCACTTTGGCCACGTGGTTATCAAATGAGAGATTGCTATCAACTTGGGTCCCCAGGTCCCTAATTACTTCTTCAGATTAATGGATTACCACCTATGTGGTAATTTGTGGGCACTTTGTTTTTGCCAAAGGGGATGACTATACACTTTTTGGCATTTAGCTTGAGGCCATGGCTCTGGCACCAGTTGTCTGTTTCTATGAGGCCCTTTTGTAGGATGCTTGTATCGGCTGGAGAGTTGATTATGATGCCCAGTTTGCAGTCATCTGCGAACTTGGTCAGCCACAGTCCTTCTGTGTTAGCCTGTACCTCCGAGAAATATATACCGAACAAGAGAGGTCCCAGGACTGAGCCTTGTGGGACGCCACTTGTAACTGGTTTGGAGTCTGACATGGCTCCAGCAATTCTAACCATGTGGGTTTTATCCTTGAGCCAGTTTGCAACCCATCTAGTGACATAGGGGTTTATATTTAAGCTGGTGAGCTTATCTATAATGCCCGAGTGGGGTATTGTATCGAAGGCTTTTGCAAGGTCCAGGTAGGCTGTGTGGACCACCTTCCCCTCGTCAATGGCCTTGGTGACTGTTTCAAAGAAATCAACCAGGTTTAAGAGGCAGGATCTGCCCTTAACAAAGCCAAACTGGGTAGGATCCATTGTCTGTAGATCCCCAATATCTTTATTTATGAGGTCCATGATGATCCTTTCCATAGCTTTGCAGACCAAGCTAGTCAAGCTTATGGGGCAATAGTTTCCAGGATCCATTGAGGCACCACCTTTGTGGAGAGGGACCACTGTTGCTGTATGCCACTCTTTGGATACATATCCTGTAGTAAGGCTGAGATTGAACAGTAGTTTTATGCTTGGGTTTAGTTCTTCTTGGAGTTCATGTAGGACGCAGCCCGGGACACCATCTGGTCCCATTGATCCTGTGTTTTTTGCTTTGGAGAGGGCGGCTCTTACCTGAGCATTTGAGATGTCAGGGGGGCAGCACTCTGCTGGGATAGATATTTGCCCTTTCGGTGGGGAAGGGGGGGAAAAGTTTGCGCTGAACCTGTCAGCTAGGATGTTGGCAATGTCTTTGGGTTCGGTGTATTTTTTTGTCATTTTGGACTAATTCTGAGCATATCTGGGAATTCCCACCCAGGTTCCTAACATAACTAAAGAAAGCCTTGTGATTATCCTTAGTGTCCTGTGCAATTTTTCTCTCGAAGCTGGCCTTAGACGATTTTATGAGTGCCCGTAGTTTTTTGCTAATACTGATCAGAGATGCCTTCCCTTTTTGGGATTTTGCTCTATCATGTAGTAGCTTCCTCCTTCTATTGTATAGTTTGTTTATGGCTGGGGTCCACCAGACAGGATGCCTAACTTTGGAGGATTGGGTCTTGGTTTTATTTGGGATTGCATGATCCATGCATTCCTGAAGGTGTTCATAGAATACATTTATAAAGGATTCTGCGGTCTGGGCCGTATTTTCCACAGGCCTGGGGGCTTTGAAGGATTCCACCTAGGTTTTGAGGAGTGTGAAATTTGCTTTAGAGAAGTTTTTCACTGTGGTTTTCTGGGCAGGGGCTGGGGTCGGGATGTGAATATCTAGTGAGATTAGTTTATGGTCTGATCTTACCAGTGAGGGATACACTTCTGGTCTGAAGCATAGAGTCCCCATGTTGGTGATGATCAGGTCCAGTATGTTTTCCCCTCTTATGGGAGTGGCAACAAGTTGTTCCA
This sequence comes from Protopterus annectens, assembly GCF_019279795.1. Taxonomy (NCBI): domain Eukaryota; kingdom Metazoa; phylum Chordata; order Ceratodontiformes; family Protopteridae; genus Protopterus; species Protopterus annectens. Next base: position 1,236,898,722 of record NC_056733.1, on the reverse strand, counting down.
TAGCATTTGAGTTTATAAATTCTAGGAACCTTTGGGCTAGGGTATTGGAGCTAGAGTAATGCTCCCAGTCTATGTTAGGGTAGTTGAAGTCGCCCAATATAATGGTGTTTGGAGAGACCTTCATATTTTTCAGTGTTCTCAGGAAGGCCGAGTGGGGTTCCTGGGTTTGGGAGGGTGGTCTGTAGCAGGCTATAAACTGGAAGGCAGTTTTTCCCATTGTTAGTTGCACATGGATAGTCTCTGATGCTTCGTGCTGTGCCACCAACCTGGTGGTGTGGGTATCTTTGACAAACATTGACACTCCCCCTCCTTTTGTGGTTCGGTCCAAGTTTTGGGGCCGAAAAATATGGTATGAGGTATAACCTGGTAGTGCTGGGGTGCTCTCGGGAGCCTTGAACCAGGTTTCTGTTACTGCACAGATATTGATGTTCTCCATGCTAAGGAGAGTTTTGAGTGCGTGCATCTTGAGGTTTAGACTTCTGACGTTGAGTAGCATTACTCTTAGTTTCTTATCCCTTGTGATACCTATGGAGGTGGGTTTGTCTTTTGAGCCTTGCCTAAAAAAGGCACTATGGGGGTGGCAAGAGCCTTTGCCAATATCCGAAAGCCCAGGGTTGGCAGGTGCAAGCCGTCCCTAGCGAAGCATCGTGGCTTGTCGAGCATGTCATCCCAGGCAGACAGGCATTGGATCCCCTTTGAATAACACCAATACTTAAGCCAATTGTTGAAATTGATCATCTTGTCTTCATATTGTGGCATCATTCTTGGTGAGGGTAAGATGCTACTCAAGGTCAGGGTCATACCGGCCTGGGCTACATGCTCAGAGAGCTCCTCTATGTCTCTTTTCATGTAGTCCAGGGAGGTACGTCTCAGGTCATTCACACCAGCATGGACAATGACTGAGTCATATTTGTACTTGCCTTGGAGTGGCGTCAGTGCTTGTGGTATGTGGCGGATCCTAGCGCCCAACAGGCAGCTCACCGTGACCTTCTCCTTGTTTAGCCTGGTGAGTGGGACGTCAGTGTGCCTGACGATAGAGTCACCTATTACAAGTGTATCAGGTGTGTTGTTTAGCCTTAAGGGCTGTGACTGTTCAGCACACTGGCTTTGTGAGCTATGTGTTGCACGTGTTTTGTTTTGGGGTAGCGGTTGCTTGGGTGTCTGCTTTGGAGGTCTCTGCTGCTTAGGCAAATTTTTATTTAGAGCCTCCGAGTATGTTTTTGTGTGTTTATGTGTTTGGTTTGCTGTCGTGGTAGGTCTATGTGAGACTGGAATTGTAGTGAGTGTGGTTTCCTTCTCCTCCTGACTGGTTATGCCAGTACTGAGTTGAGAGAGCTTCGCCTCCAGTTTGGCTATATGGTTGCATCTCTCACATGTGTTGGAATTTGTTGGGAGGAGGAGCGGGTTGTCTGTGTACATGAGGCAGTTATAACATTGCCTCAAGATTCCCAGATTCACCAGCTGGACTGGAGAGGAGATTGACAATTGACCTTTGGACATGCTAAAATAATATTGGGAATTCCTTTATAATTGAAAAAAGGGCCAATGGGGAACAAAGTACTCAAGGGGAGTTTGTGAGGGTGTAGTGCTTTTAATTTTTTAGTGCTGACTTATATAATTGCTTTAGTGAGCAAGTGCCAGGCTTTAGAGTGGGAATAGGGTGTTTATTATGAGAACTAGATCAGTTCTAAGGGAAAAAGTGAAGAGCAGACTTTGTGGAGCCGAGAATGGCTTAAACCCAATTAAGCGGCGCTGCCCAATGCTTCGCTATGCGCAAAATCGCGCAAAGCTGTGCTAAAGCGGGTTTTGTACAGGGGGACTTGAAAGAGCTAGAAATTGGCCCAAAATGGCCAATAGACTACCAGATTCTTGTGCTGGCAACACTCCTTCAGGGATAGATTGGCTGCTCCAAGCTCCCCACTGCCACTGGTGAACAAAGAAGCCTTCCTTTATCCAAGAAAGGAAATGGGCAACACAAGAACTTTCCAAAAGTCCAGAATACAGCAAAGCCTGAATTTGGACTACTCTAGGTTTGAAAACTGTAGCCCAGTAGTCTCTGTGGTGCATTCCATAACTGTGTACTGCTGTAGTGTAATAAACTAGCTTGTTAGGAGTTTTAATCCCATAATTGGCAACTGTGTTTGTTTGTGTGTGTTTCTGACTGTGCAGAGAATAATGCTTTTTAGGGTAGTCACACTACCAACAATTCAAATGCTCAGCTTTGGCAAGGCTGCTAATGTCATCCACCTAGAAATACACCTCTGGGAAGATTGCAGCCCAGTAATTTCTGAAGCGAATCCTGTAACTGCGTATTGCTGTAGTGTGATAAAGTCATTAGATAGGTGTTCTAATCTCCAACATGGCAAGTGTGTGTATGTGTGTTTGTCTGTCTGTGTAGAAAGCAATGCCTTGTAGGGTGCTCATACTCCCAACAATTCATATACTCAACTTTGGCAAGGCTGCTGATGTCATCCACCTAGAAATACACCTCTGGGAAAGCTGCAACTCAGGAATCTCTGTAGCATGCCCTATAACTGCATACTGCTGTCGTATGATAAAGTAGCTAGGTAGGTGTTCTACTCCCAGACCTGGCAAGTCTGTTTGTGTAGAAAACTATGCTTTTTAGGGTACTCATACTCCCCACAATTCATATGCTCAACTTTGGCAAGGCTGCTGATGTCATCCACCTAGAAATACACCTCTGGGAAGGTTGCAGCCAAGTAATCTCTGTAGCACATGCTGTAACTGTGTACTGCTGCAGTGTGATTTAGAGCTGTGGTTGGGTTCCATGGCAGTTTTGAATGTTTTGTGTGTGTTTCAATGTCTGTGTATGGCGCAATGCATTATAGGCTAGTCACACTCACTACAATTCAAATGTCCAACTTTGGCAATCCTGCTGATGTCATTCATTGTGAAATACACCTTTGGGGAATGAGTTCCCCAGTAATCCCTGTGGTGTGTACTGTAACAGCTCTATGCTGTAGTGTGATATAGACCTCTGTTAGGGGTTCTATACCCACATATGTCAGTTGTGGCTCTTTTGTGTGTGTGTCACTGTCTGTGTAGGGAGCAATGCATTTTAGGCTAGTCACACTCCCTACAATTCAAATGTCCTACTTTGGCAATCCTGCATAGTGCTGTAGTGTAATTAATTAGGTAGGGGTTCTACTCCCAGACATGACAGGTGTTTGTTTGTAATTCGTACCCTGTGTGGAGGTGGTTGTGTGTGTGATACCTATGGTGAGTGTGGGGTGACTTTTGCATAATTTTTATTTGGTGGCCCTACTATATATCACAATGTCCACCGTACAGGGATAACACATGTGAAATAGCTGTGAGGTTGGGGTGCAAAGCCATACCCATACATGTGACATCAAGGCCAGGCAATCACAGTTAGCAACCCCAGTATTACCGAGAGCACACTCTCAACCCATGTCTCATACACACACGTGTTTACAACACATTTGTCGTGATTCTTGGGATTTTATGTCCAAGGTCAATATGGTAAAAATATCTAATGTACATGACATAGTATTCATCACTGTAGATGTAAAAGATCTATTTACATATATTCCCCAAGAGGTGGGTCTAGATTGGTTCACTGAGTTTTTCACAGAGAAGTTCATAGGTCAACATAATGTAAACACCTTGTCACATCTATTAGAACTTGTACTAACTAACAACTACATATTTCATGACGGCCATTTTAAACAAGTCAAGGGAGTAGCAATGGGCTCTCCAGTGGGCACTTTATATGCCAATGTAGTTATGGCCATCTGGGAGGAAAAATGCTTGTTTCCATCTCAATATATGATTTATATCAAGCTATATTGCCGATTTTTGGATGATTTATTTTTTATTTGGGATGGACCAATGCATACTATAGCTGATTTATTTATTAATAACAGTACTGAGTTTTTGCAATTTTCGCATGAAACTGGAATTGACAGGATTTCATATTTATTTTTTTATTTTTTTATTTTACATTTGTTGACCGGGCTAGTCCAACTGGATATATTTCCATTTTCAGTAGAGGCCCGGGGAGAAAAGCTCCAGCATAGCACAAAATGAAATATCAAATTATAAAACACATAAAAATAATAAAACACATAAAATAGTAAGTATTTAAAAATAAAGATGAAAGGTTTTTAAAAGTACAATGTTAAAAAGGTGAGTATAAAGTCATGTCAGTCATATAATCATATGATATGATAGGATACACTACAGTTCATTGTAGTTAACTTAAATGCTTGTGGTTATATAAGTTTTACAATGTCCAGATTTAGCATACAGAGAGGTATATAGATTATGATTATATATCCATAGGCAGTAAGAAGATAAAATAGGATAGGTAGTAGATTAATCAGGGTTAGTGCAGGGGCATAACCAGAGAGATTTTAGGTGACGTTTGAGTTTTTGCTTAAAGAGCGACAGAGAAGGTAGTAGTGTTAGGTCGATAGGTAGAAGGTTCCAGTGTTTCCCAACAGTATTGGAGAATAGGCTGTCACCTGACAAGTTATTGGACTTACTTATACTAGCACATAGTTTGCTAGAGGAGCGTAGGGAATTTAGATTATTATAAGGAGTAATTAGGTTAGCAAGTATTGGAGTATGATTTGGTTTGTAAAATATTTTATGAACAATGGTGAGTTGGGAATAAGTTATCATGTTAGGGAGTTCAAGCCAGTCTAGCTGGTTAAGGTTCAGACAGTGGTGTGTTCGAAATGCATTTCCAGTGGCAAATCTGGCAATATTGTTATAGGAGTTAGACAGTTTGAGAAGATTATTTTTCTTTAGATTAGTATAAATGGGAGAAGCATAGAGAAGAGTTGAGACTAAGTGAGAGTGGGCAATAGTGGTTCTAGCTATGGGAGTTAAGAAGGGTTTAATTCGATATAGGGAGCCCATTTTTCTGTTCACTGTTTGAATGGTGTTATTTATATGGTTATCAAAGTTGAGGTTGTTGTCAATTGTAACTCCTAATAGTTTGGTAGTAGGATCGGGAGAGATGAGGGTACCATTGTTAGAGTTAATAGAGCAGTTTATGGGAGAGGACCTATTGGTAGGTGTGAAAAGTAGAAGCTTGGTTTTTTTGGCGTTTAAAAGGAGACAGCGTTTCAGGAACCAGTCTTCTACTGAGTTGAATACTTTTTGAGTTAGAAAGTATAGATCAGACGTGGAGTTGGCAGAACATATAAGTATGGAATCATCGGCATATTGAATACAGGTGGCTTCAGGGACTGCTATATGAAGGTCGTTGATGAATAGTGAGAAAAGAAGAGGTCCTAAAATGGAGCCCTGGGGAACTCCAAGGGTGACTGGCAGGTGGGATGAAAGTTTGTTTTCCCAGAGAACTGCCTGCTGTCTATTGTTAAGGTAAGACTTGAACCATTGTATAGCTGGTGTATCTAGAGCAAGAAGTTCAAGAGTATTTATAAGCAGTGGATGGTTAACCATATCAAAAGCCTTTGAAAGGTCGATGAAGAGAGCAGAGGAGAGGGTGTTATTATTACGATTCCTATAAATGGAGTCAGTAAAAGAGAGTAGAGCAGTGGTAGTGCTATGAAATGGCCTAAAGCCATGCTGGCACTTAGCCAGTATGTCATGTTTAGTTAGGTGTTCTAATAGCTGGTGGTGAATGCACTTTTCCATGATTTTCGCTAGAGGTGATAGCAGAGCTATTGGTCTATAATTAGAGTAATCATAGGATTTACCTCCTTTATGTAGGGGGATGATGTGGGAGATTTTCCAGATGTCTGGAATACTTCCTTCATTAATGGTTCTGTTAAGTAGGATGGATATGGGGAAGGCAATAACTTTGGCTGCTTTTTGTAAGTATTCAGAAGATGTATTATTGTGCAAAGACTATGTGTGAGGATGTTTAAAAGCTGGTATATTTAGGAAGAATACCTATTCCAATAAATGTTTGCACTTTACTAGTAATCATCCACATCATGTAAAAAAAGCAGTCAGCAAAGGCCAAATGGTGTGCAGTCAGAATGGTAACTGATGTGGATGAATTCATACAAGAATGTCATTTTATAGGCAATATGTTTTTCAATAGGGATTACCCCAAAACATTTGTGGATAGTGTAATTTGTGAACTGGTGGACAAAAGACAAAAAGGATTTTACAAGCCTTTGCTAGCATCAGAAATTGATGCAACTAATAATACCATACAATTGAAAACTCATGTTTCAGATCCAGTTTCATCTACTTCTAACTTACAAAACACAACTAATGGCAACACATATGGAAATATAAGTTTTGTCACAACATACACTAATGATAGTCATGATATTTTTCGTCTTATGTGTAAAAACTGGACACTTATAGCAGGTGACAGGGATTTAAGTCAGATTCTAGGAGCACAGCCTAATCTGGTATACAAGAGGGATTGTAACTTAAAGGATTGGTGCAATACCTGTTCCACTTCAACTATCAAGCCCCAAGGTAGGATGAGAAAGTGCAATATGTGAACATAATGTACTTATATTTTAGAATGTGAAGAGTTATTTTTAGCAGGGAAGGGCATTACCACCCCTGGTTATTTTAATTAAAAGGGGGTCATATATGCAGCTAGTTGTTTAGAATGTTCTGATTACTATATAGGCAAAACAGAACGGAAAATCAAGCAGCGTATAAATTTATTTATTTTTGTTTATTTGCAGTTGGTTTACCAGGATAGTCCACTGGGCCAAAATAATCCATTTTCAATGGAGTCCTGGGGAGAAAAGCTCCAAAAACAATTAGCAAGGTTACAATAAGGTATTTAGTTTCAATTATACAATTCCTATGGACTTGGAAATACAGTAGACTAGTGTACAGACATATACAAATATTACAATCTTGTATCGCTGAAAACAATTTACAATATAGAAACTGAGAGGCTTTTACAACTTAGGGTGGGTTACACTGGAGATATCTTTCATACATTCAGGATGAGTAGCTTAATACAATCAAGAGAAAGGTATATGAGCTGACATAGAACCTTTCAGTATAGAAACAGAGAACCTTTTCCATCAGAGGGTATATTTACACTAAGGTACCTTTAAGTATTCAGAAAAAGCTAATACGAGCAAGAGCAAGATCTATGAGTTTAGGAGAGTAGAAATTCTCATTATGAATAGGGGAGGAGAAGTGAAAATTCTCAGTATGAGGAGATTATGTTGGGTGGGAGCAGGAACATTCCCACTGGAAAATTAGGTGTGAGTGAAGGGATTTTTTGAATGAGAAGTGATTTGTGATGGTACGAATGGATGGGGGTAAGGAGTTCCAGAGATGAGCAAGTCTGTAGGATAAGAGATTTTTTCCAGGGGGACGAATTGGTTTATACAGTTCAGTTAAGTTTTGGTTGTTAGATCTTAGAATTCTATCAGGGAGGTGCATTTTGAAGGTAGAGGAAAGGGATGGGCAGAGGGAGGGATTGAAGATGAGTTTGTGTGCAAGAGTCAGTTGGACGTAGGTGAGGTGATTGGGTAGTTCTAACCATTTTAGTTTGTGGAGAGCTGAACAGTGGTGTGAGGAGGACTTATGGGAGGTAGCAAACTTGACGATTTTGTTATAGCAAGAGGAGAGTTGTGTTTTGAGAGAAGATTGTAGGTTAGTTAGAAGTGGGGCTCCATAGAGGAGGGATGGGATGAGAAATGTCGTAGATAGGGTGAGTTTGGTGGAGGCTGTAAGATAACGATTCCGTCTGTAGAGCATGCCGAGTTTTTGGTGGTTTTTTTTATATTTAGTTGAACATGGGAATTGAATTTAAGCTGACTATCAATTTGGACCCCAAGTAATTTGGCTTCAGATACCAGTTCTAAGGGTGTATTGTTGTGACTAGTAATAGTGAAATTACTTGGATTGAAAAAGGTAGCTTTAGAGGGGGTGAATACCATTACTTTGGTTTTGGAGGCATTGAGTACAAGGTGATTTGTTTTCATCCATTGTTCGGTGGTTGAGAATGCATCTTGAGTAAGTTTTAGCAGTGGGGGATGGAGGTAGCAAAGCAGATTATAGTTGAATCATCTGCGTGTTGGATAATTTTAGTTGAAGGGATAGAGTTATGGAAATCGTTTATGAATATGTTGAAAAGCAGGGGACCCAGTATAGATCCTTGGGGAACACAGGTTGGGGTGTTGATGAAAGGAGAGGTGGCTTTTTTCCATCTCACTGACTGATATCTATTGGATTAGTAGCTAGTGAACCAGTTCAGAGTAGAGGGTGACAAGTTAACCTTGGAGAGTTTAGTTAGTAATAAATTGTGGGAGATAGTATCAAAGGCTTTAGAGAGGTCTAGTAGGAGGGTAGAGACAATGTGTCCTGTGTCCCGGGCTTTGTTCACAGCTTCCAGGAAGGAGAGTAGGGCGGTCATAGTACTATGTCTTGGACTGAAACCATGTTGTGTTGGAGTTAGTAGGTTATTGTCTAAGAGGTATGGTAGGAGTTGTAGGTGAATACACTTTTCCAAAAGTTTAGAGATAGGAGATAGAATAGTGATGGTACGGAAATTAGTAATATTGTTATTGATGCCTCCTTTGTGCAATGGAACAACAAAAGCCTTTTTCCAGATTTGAGGTACCAAGCTTTCTTGAATGGGATGGTTGATTAAAATGCTGATGGGGTAGGCAATGGCTTCAGCATCTATACTGAGAAAGTAAGAAGGAATGTTATCAGGGGCATTAGAGCATGGTTTTAGTTTCTGCAATAGTTTTTTTTATGGTGGATGTGGGTATAGGTTTTAGTGAGAATGGTGGGGGGAGGGGGAGAATTTGAGAATGTTGAGGATGGAGTGGAGATAGGGGGATGAGCAGTGGTGATGGGTGAAAAGTTGGTAGGGGAGGATTGGGGTGTAGTGGGGGTATGGTGGGGTTTGAAGATGAAAAGGATGAGGTTATTTTGGAGATAGAATCAATGAAGAAGGTGTTGAATTGAGTGGCCAAGTCTATGTCAGGAGTGTTAGGGTCTGGGCTCAGGTTATCTGGTTTGTTGGGACTGAGGAGGGTAGACATGCATTTCCAAAATTTTTGAGGGTTTGTTTTGTTGTTGTTTTGGATTATGGAGAAGTAATTTTGTTTATCGGAGATGATAAGTTTTTTTACTTTGTTTCTGAATGTTTTGTATTCGTTATGGGCTAGGGGAGTCCAATGTTTATGATATGATGACCATGCCTTACCTCTAAGGGGCATAGTTACTAGTGTGTTTTTTGTTAGCCAAGGGGCAGTTTTGTTTTTTATTTGTTTTGTTTTTATGGGGGCTTGTTGCTCTAAGAGGTTTAGAAAAGTTGCGTTAAAGTGGGCGACAGCATGTTCCAGGGGTAGAGTTTTTAGGGTGTACCAGTTGATTGCTTTTAGAGAGTTGGAAAAGGTAGTGGGGTTAAAGTTTTTTTGGCAGCGAGTAGTAATAAAATTGTGAGTAAGATGTAGGGGTGAAGTTAGTCGGTGTGTGAATGTGGGCAGGTGGTCACTAAGGGAATCAGGCAGGGTGCCACTATGTGAGAAGTAATGAGGGTGGGAGACTAATATCCAGTCTAGGATACTATCACTGGTGAACTTTTTTGAGAGCAGAGTTATGGAGTTGATCAGTTGAGAAAAGTTGTAAAGATTAATGTTAAGTGGATTTGTGGGAGACTGTATTGCAGACCAATTAATATTCATGTCACCCATAAGTATAGTTTCATTGTTAATGTTATTGGAAAGCCAGGAGAGGATATCTTCTAGTGTAGAAATATTGTTGCCTGGGGAGATGTAGAGGGAGGCTATGCATATGTGTTTGTGTTTATTTACTTGAAGCAGAGCCAGGAGTAGTTCTGCATTATTGAATTAGGGAGTTGGTTTGTTGTAAGGGGTAACTGTTAAGGAGGATAGGTATAGAAGGGCTACTTCACCTCCTTTTTTGTTTGTTCTATGTTTTCTGATTATAGAGTAGTTGGGTGGAATTATTTGAGCATTTTTTTATATGAGGTTTTAACCAAGTTTCAGAGATGGACAAAATGTCTGGTTTGTTATATGTGAGCTAGGCATGCAGATTAGGGATTTTGTTAACTATACTTTGGGCGTTTAAGGAGGTGAGTAGTATGGATGTATCCGTTGGCGGGGATGAGGATGGGCCTGGGTTAGGGTGTATGTCTCCTAATAATAGAATACAAGTCAGATATAGCATTAGGTTGGGGAGGTACTTTGTTTGCTTAGAGACGGGGTTGAGTTTAGCTAGATATAAGGTAGTTGTTGTAGGGTTCGGATAGTTGTGAGGAGTAATAAGTTTATAAAAGAAGAAAATATGGTGTTTTATTGGGTATAAGCATGGAGAGATTGGGAAGTGTGAATGTAAGACAGGTAGGTTAAGATGGTTAGTAGTATGAAAGGATGGAGTGTGGTTATAGTTAGTTGGCATGGTCAGGTAGTAGATATAGGATATGTTGAGGAACAGTACTAGATGAGTACAGAAGGATATGGCTTTTGAGAACATAGTGAGATAGGATATTGAGGGAAGGTATGCTGTGGGTGGCTAGTTTACTAGGTATGTGAGTTATAAATTTTGGGAGGAGACAGAGAGGGGAGGTATGGAAGAGTATTGGTGAAAAGAGGGGAGTAGTAAGAAGTGGGTGTGGAACGGAGGAGGTTACTAGTTGGTTGGGGCAGGGTGATGGGTGAGGATAAAGGGTATAAATGTAGAGGTGCTGAGGGCAGGTGGGAATTGGGGGCAGGGTAGGGGAGCGGAGTGAGCCCGCAGGCGAACAGTGGAAACAAGGGAAGGCTAAGGGTAAACAAGAACCAATCTGTGGAGCACTAGTAGCTGAAGGTAAGTCCAGGGGACAGGGATTAGGTGGGATGGGGTGGGCCTAGAGTTGAGAGAGGGGAGTAGAATAAAGTTCATTATAGATCAAAGAAGATATCCAAATAAATAAGTAATTAAGAGATAGTGAAAATAAAGAAGTCATGAAACAGGAATTATGAGGAGATCATGCCACCTAGTGGACAAATACTATAGTACAGCTGTGGCTCCACAAGGACAGATCCCTAGAGGGGGAGGATCAGAATAGACCAGAAAAGTGGTGGATAGCAGTAGTATGATGAAAAGGGCTGGCCCTGATTTCATAGATATGCAAGTCTACAGAAACAATAAGAAAAGGCAGTAGTTACTCTGACTTGCTTGTTTTGCATACCTGTCTTATTGAAATAAAATAAGCCAGTTTTACCAAGGAGTTATGTGGAAATTATGAATACAAGAATTTATAAGAGAAAAGGTTTAGCAGAACTAGAGAAACAGCAGAGCATACAAATAGTACAGCATCTAAAGACAGATTGCAGTTAGAAGTACAGAAAGGGGGGGCAGCTAATGTTCTGAAACAATAAGAAAATCAGTAGGCACTTTGGACTTACTTGTTTTGCATACCTTTCTTTTGAAATAAACACTTGTAACCAGGAGTATGTGGGATTTAGAAAGACCACAAGTTATAGGAGAAAGGGTTTAGTAATACTAGAAAAACAGCAGGGCTTTCAAATAGTTGAAACAGCTTGCAAAGGGAGACTGCTGTTAGAAAGTACAGTATGGGGAGGGGCAAACTAGCGTCTGTGATGGAGTGCTTTACTTAAAAATAGAAATTAAACAAGGGCTAGCAATTAATTTTGTCTGGAGGATAAAACATACTTTTTGTATATTTTGAAAATAACACTCATTCCAAGGTTGCCTGGTTCTGTTAAAGAGCACTGCAGGCCAGTAGATCAAACTTGGCTTGGTGGGGATCCAGGGAAAGAAGAATTAAAAGAAGAAGTTTTTGTATATTTTGAAAATAACACTCGTTCCAAGGTTGCCTGGTTCTGTTAAAGAGCACTGCAGGCCAGTAGATCGAACTTGGCTTGGTGGGGATCCAGGGAAAGAAGAATTAAAAGGAGAAGCTTAGGTATGAGCACTCCATCCAAAGAGACAAGCAGCTACACCAAGAGGATTTAAAAAATGGCTCCTATAGCTTAAGAAATCTATGTTAGGAACATAGATTTCTGAATAAATGAACATACTTATGACATTAGTAAATGTAAGAACACTAATGCACCTTATAGACCTTTAGAAAATAACCCCACTCATAAATTTGGTTTTGTAGTATTAGAACAGATTAAGTGGGTCCAAGGGGAGGTCCCTGGAAAACCATTTTAGAAACTAGGTAGTATCGGTGGCAAATTTATTTAAATGCTGCACAACTCCTAGGTTTAAATGATGCAATTTCTATTTCAAGTATTTTAATTGTGACAAATTTATTTAAATGCTGTACAACTCCCAGGTTAAAATGATACAATTTCTATTTCAAGCATGTTAAAATTGAGGACTTACAATAGATAGGAATGCACATGTGTTTATGTATGTATATATATATATATATATATATATATATATATATATATATATATATATATAGATATATATATATATTATATGTAGAGTCTAATTGATTAATTGATTAATTGGTAATTAATTATACACTGGATTTTGTATAAAAAGGAGTGGTTCACTTTGTCTTGTTGCCTGATGAAGGCTGGTGTTACAGCCGAAAGCGCTTACCTGGATTTTCAATAAATCTGGATTGTGTTTTAGAGCTGCTGGCTTTTTGTTTATTAGTTTGCTCATATTTATTACTGATATCAAAATGTGCACCATACAGGGATAACAGATGTGAAATAGCTGGGAGGCTGGGGTGCAAAACCATACCCATACATGTGACATCAAGGCCAGGCAATCACAGTTAGCAACCCCTGTATTACTCAGAACACACTCTTAACCCATGTCTCATACACACACACACACACACACACACACACACACACACACACACACACACACACACACACACACACACACACACACACATGCCTAGGCAACAGCCAATATGTGGGTAGTACACTGCATATTAGTCACTGATAGTAACTAAGGAGTGATAGCAGTGGGCTACAGAGGGCATGGCACCCAGTCCATCTGTCCAATATGCACATACATGCAGACAGTGTGCCCTCCCCATGTTCCCCAATGGAAACCTGCAACACCTGTGGTGCCATCACATGTGACCCACAAAGGACATACAGTGCCTGACAACATGCTCTGTATGGACAGATGCCACTGACACCAGGGAATGCTGTTAGCATGCTATCAATGTAGGTGCAGGGTAAACCTGCTGCCCATTACCAGTTCCCAGCAGAGGTGGGCAAGACTGTCACATCTGATGATAATCTGTGTTCACAACATGGGCCAGACACCCCAGGTATAGTTCCACATGTCACTGTACATGCATGTGGGAGGAGTGCACATCCTAGAGACCGCCCATGTCATGGACTAAGGAACACATACCTGGCAAGTGATGCACAGCATTGGCCACACACAATAGTCATCCAGGTGACTGGGTGGGGGATATAATACCCACCTGTGTAGGCAAATGCAGAAACCATGGCCCTGAGCCAAAATGCAGACCATTGTCATGTGGCCTGATGCCAAGGTATACCCATTGGCTAGCACTGTATAGCTGTCTGGCACAGTCGACCAACACACACCTGTGCAGACATGCACCCATGCATGTCAGTACTGGCACCCTGTGTGTTTTTGTGTGTGTTGTATGGTGCGTATGTTCACATCCACACTCACTACAACCCCCACTGGCATACTGAAGCATGCTGTCTGATGTCAGACACCTACCCATACCCTTTGCCCATACAACCACTGTATGACCTATGTGGTGCATGTGATACCTGCACAGTGATGTGTTGTGGCAATCCCACTACTGATGAGTTTTAATCCTGGCCCAGCCAAGTGTGTCAATGTGTGTGCATCCCTGTGAGAGTGTGGCTGTGTTGACGGTGGCACCTGTTCATGTAGACAAGCACGTGTACGTCACCTACCATATAGCTAGCGTATCCCTGTTGCAGATGTCACTCACCATCACATATATGTTCTGAGGGCTCCACAACAGGAAACCCATGTGGCGCATCCAATAATGGCATAGAACTGTGTTAACACTACATAGTCATCAGGGGTTTGATACCCTGTGCTGGTAGGTGTGTGACACAAACATGCTTAGATTTTACTCTCTCACCCCTCTCTGACTTGTCTTTGCCTCTGTCTGCCTCGCCCACTCCTTCTCTGGTGGATGTAGAGACATACACCTGCTTTGCTTAGGCAGCTGCATGTGTATTTTAAGTGATGCTCATGATCAGATGATGGCCTCTGCACGAATTGCAGACCTTCCCTAGCTGATTGCATGTGGAACAGCTGAAGTAACATTCCCATAGCCAGTTGCATGGAAGCACACTCCAGTATCTAGGAGCATCCTGTTGGTGTTGGCCCTTTTTATTCACTGTGAGCAGGAACTAGATCTGTTGTTTGGCAAACAGCATCTCAGATGGATTAGGTATTTACCTCTAACAACATACACTATGGAAACAGGGCAACACATAGGAGGGGGATGTGCCTGACCTGACTACAGACCGTAAGTGCTGCTATACTGCATTTGGAGTAATGTTGGTTTAACAGTGTGTGTGTGGATATAACTGTCCTACATGTCTCAATACATGCCATGTCAGTTCTATGTTTATGAGGAATCCCCATCTCCAGGGTCATCTGCAGACTGGGCAGTGTGTTGTGCCTTTGGTTTCATGTATTACCCATGCAGCATTTATCTGTGAACTGCAGAAGATAGTGTGAGGATTGCAGTCTGTAGATGGTGAAAGTCATGACAGTTACTGACTTCATATCCCTCATAGGACTTATGTTGCAACAAACCCTGTTACAACAGTAAATGGATGAGGTTATCACAACAACATGTCACTATTGGCCCTGTGTATGTGCTTCCAGCCCTAACTCTGTCAACCTTTGCACATATGTTGTGCATGAAGAGGTGCATATGTGCTGTACACCATAATTCATTCAAGCCAGTGAGATATCAGACTGCTACACATGTTATGTACAGTAGGGGTTATATTTGATGACATAACCTGGAAATACTGTTGACATACTGTGGTTGTTTGTACAGTAATGAGGTATGTGTACTTATGGTGAATGTCGACAGTGTGTGTATTGTTATTATGTACCTTGGCCTGTGTACAGACTGTGGTAGTTGTCATCGTCCTAGGTCCCGTCCTATTTGATGTTACATGCTGCTCCACTGTATGTTACCATACTGGCTTTCATGTTTGTAGGGCCTTACACACACATGTCCCATACAACAGTCAGCCATCAGACAAAACTATGTAGTGGCCCAGTATATGTAGGGTTAGTGTATGAGTGGCACATATGAGGATGGTGTTGAACAGATAGTCCATATACTGTAATATTATGCTAGCTTGCCATATGTGGCTGTGGCTTTGTTCTCATTGGTTGTGGTTATGCACTTTCACACAGGTGTATCTTACCTTGTGCTGTGACATGCCTCTACAGCCTGCTATATATGCAGGCACATGTGCATTCCCCCATAGGAGATGTAGGCCACTGTTGAGCCAGTCTGCCTGTAGCCTGCACAGTGAATTGTTACATGCCAAGCAGCTTAGTGTTCTTACCCAGTAAGATGCCATGTGCAGATACTTGCCAGATGTACTGCTGCCGTGCCTCCCTTAACAATCATGTATGTCAAACAGAGCAGTGGGATGCTGAACAGATGTATGTCAATATCTAGTGGGTAGTATGTGGCCATGGCACCCCTGTACCAGTGGGTAGTATGTGTCAGGCCAGACAGGTGTGTGTGAATGCATAGCCTGTGGTGGCATATGTATACCAGTTGTTATGTGTCATATCCATCTACTTGGCTGTTAACATCCATCTTGTCAGGCATGGAACACATGTTTTGCACTAAGGGGTTCTGTGTATACTTCTGTACTGTACAGAGTGTGTCAGAATGTCCACACATATTGGCCAATATCTCTGCTGCAGTCAACAGGGGCAGTACATGCTAGCAGCGGTACTTTACTATGATGTAATTAGGATGTCTGTCAGTAGCCAATGGCACACATGTGGAAAGCAAATGTGACCTCTCACACGCACCATGTCTGTGAAGACAATCCCAATTAGAGTAGCAATAGTATATAGAACTGTAATAGTACAAACATAAGGTTTTCCATTCCTGCAAACTGTGTGTGGTGTTTTTTTCCTGTGACCTCTCTGTAGGTATATGTTGCACGCAATGACTGTCATTTGTATGGGTGGCCCATACAGTGTCCATTTGTTTAGGTGTGAACTGTAGGTATAGTGTCTGTTCCATATTTTGCGCACTTCCGACATATGTATCTTACTGTGCATATCTGTGCGTGTGAATGTGTAGTCACATGTATATATATATATATATATATATATATATATATATATATATATATATATATATATATATATATATGGATATATATATATGTATATATATATATATATATATATATATATGTGTGTGTGTCTATGTGTGTGTATATCTGTATCTGCATGTATGTGTCTGTGTATATGTATCCTAGGGATGTTGATAGCTTCCACATTTTACATTTCCTATGGGAACCAGACAGTACTGCATGATATGTTACCAATATTAGCCTGACATCATACAGGTGGGATATAGTACTGTTATTATCTTGCGCCCATGTCATGTCAGGTCCTGGTTATCGGATCTGCAACACTTGGTAGTGTATTGCAGGGCAGACGTGTTTGGCTGGGGGGTATGCCTATTCGTACAAGACGTACATTGTTTGGGGCCTCTCAACCCCATTAACGGTGCATGTGGACATATTTGTGTTTGTTAATCTACCATTGCTATCTACAGATGTATGGCCACATATACCTATATAGATATATATATCAGCTTACATATGTATGTCTATGTCCGTATATACCTACATAGCTATATACCTGCGTACATATATGTACCATTCTGTGCATATGTCAACATATGGGTGTAGACATATATATGTGTTAATGCAGGCATTTGCATGTATATATGTTCATATATATTTATATATATGTATATATTTCTAAATATACATATCTATATCTCTACATATATAGATATGTTGTATCTGTTTAGATATTAATATATTTACAAACACACATACATCTAGATGTTGGTTACATTCTCTGTACTGTAGCATAACTGGGCTAGATGATATGTTTCCGAGAACATCAGATTTATACATATATCTGTCATGGCTTAGTGGTAAATCGCTTTGTCCATGGTGTGCAGGATCCTGGGTTTGAGCCTTGCAGAGGGTGGTTATTTTGTTGCTGGGCAGAACAAGGGCCATTGGATACAGTGTGATTAAGGCACTGTAAAACAGTTGTAAGCGGGTTTGCGCAGGTTTGCGCAGAGGTAAGCACTGCTAACTTCCTGTTAGAGTTTCTTACACTCAGTTAGCTTCTATATTGCTTAACCTGTGTAGGCATAGCTTAACCCTGTGCAAACAGGCTTAAACCCACTCACTGCTGCTTAAAAGTGCTTACTCCCACTTACTCCCACACTAAATTCTTAAAAAGAAAGGAAAAAGGGGTTGATAGGAAAGTGGTGGAAAAAGGTGCACAAAGAGGTAAAGACAGTAGAGAAAAGAGCCAAGGATGTGCAGAAAGGGTGTAGGGAAGGTCCATAGTTGCCCATTTTTTTCTACAGCAACAGCTGTGCATATACACTGAATTTGGAGGTAGATTTGGACACTCAAACCCCTGGGAGGGGGTGAGGTCAACAAAAATAAGTAGTAATGCCAATTAGACCAGATTACATGTGTCCAGTGGACACGTGTATGGAATGGACAGCTATGTATGGGGCGAGATTTTTTGTGGGAATAGATTGCCCTTTTTTTTTTTTCAGGTGAGAGTGGGATGTTGGGCCACAAGATGTTAACAGTAAGCCATGACACCTGGATGATGTGAAGCTGGTATCGATAACATACCATACAGTACAGTCTGGCTAATAGTGACTGTACAATGTGTAAGCAATAAACATTCCTAAGATACATATACACTGACACAGGTATGCAGATACATATATATGTCTATATATATATATGTCTATATATATATATATATATATATATATGTGTGTGTGTGTGTGTGTGTATATATATATATATATGTGTGTGTGTGTATATATATATATATATATATATATATATATATATATATATATATGTGTGTGTGTGCGTATATATATATATATGTGTGTGTGTATATATATATATATATATATATATATATATATATATATATATGTGTGTGTGTGTGTGTGTGTGTGTGTGTATATATATATATATATGTATGTGTGTGTGTGTGTGTGTGTGTGTGTGTGTGTGTGTGTGTGTGTGTGTGTGTACACACACACACACACACACAAAGTTATGTCTAGTATGATACATAATTAGTGGCTGCACACCACACTAAACAGCCAGTATCCCTACAGTTGCAACTTCATCAGATGGATAGTGTATGTATGAGTCACCCATACAAATGAAGATTGTTGCCTGAAACATATACCTACAGAGAAGTCAAAGGATGCAACACCACACATAGGTTTGTATACATGTTAAAGGTTTATTTGTGTTATTACAGTGGTATATGCCATGTCATATAGCTGTGTAGACTTTGAAATACATACAAACAGATGAATGCAACTCTCACACAGATCATTTAATACATTAATCCGAAAGCATAATATATGTTGGTGTCCACACCAAGGCATCAAGTAATACAACAAGAAAGACAGACTGGGCCACAGGATAAAAATCATTCAACAGTAAGTAATGCAGATGTACTGCCCAGCAGCCTCTAAATACACTGTGTACACAACCCCTAGGGGGAAAATACCTAGGCTGACACAATGGGAGGTATCTGTTACATAACAATGCATACCTGAAATCATCGCAATCACACTGACAAACAGAAAAGTTCATATGGCAGTAAGCAATAGGCCAGCAATGTTCACAAGGTGAAATGTATGGTAATGTACATCTGTATACCTTAAGCCAGCTGAATACTGGTGTACCTCACATGTAACACCCTAGGATAGTTATGGTGCATACCCCACCCCATAGACTGACTTACAGGGGCATATAACACTGTTACATACATTGACCTCTAGACTGCAGAGGGGCACACATGTGTTGTGCAGATGAAGGCCACATATATATGGTGCATATCTTCTGTACACCATTATTCACTGACATCATACCCAAGAACAAGCCAGTCAGATAACAGACTGCTGGACATACTGTTTATAGTAGTGGTGTTTCTGAGGACATTACTTGGACATTCTGTGGTTGTGTATACAGTACTGTGGTCTGTGTATGTACGGCAGGGGTCTGCAACCTTCACTAGCCAGAGAGCCATGTATTGCCCCTCCCTCACCAAATGAAAGTAATCGGGAGCCACTACAGCTATTTGACCCCTAAAATGAAGATAACAGAGCATATAAGGTTACATGTATAGTTATGCTAAATATAAAAGGACTAAGTGTATAAGAACAATACCTGACGTATGTCCATAATTGTGTTTGCATGTTGGGATTGCTTGAACTGTATGTGTGTGTGTGTGTGTATGTGTGTGTGTGTGTGTGTGTGTGTGTGTGTGTGTGTGTGTGTGTGTGTGGTGCAGTAGAGTGGCCATTAATCATCAGAGATATAGGGAGCAACTACAGCAGGTTGTAAGATCCACATGTGGCTCCAGAGCCACAGGTTGCAGAACCCCAAGTTAGGATTATTGACGAAAGTATGTGTATTGCGCATACGTACCTTGGGCTGTGCACAGACTACCGTAGATGCCATTGCTAATGGTCCTGTTCTATCTGATGTTACATGCTGCTCCAGTGTATGGTACCCTACTTGCTCACATGTCTGTAGGGCCAGACACATGTGTCCCATACCACAGACAGCCATCGGACCACACTGTGCCATGACCAGTGTATGTAGGGTTACTGTGTGAGTGGCACATATGAGGATAGTGTTTAACAGTCATTATAGTGTCATATTAAGCATGTGTATCACATGTGTCTGTGGCTGGATTGACATTGGATGTGGGTATCCACTCGCACAGATGTCTGCCACACTGTGCGGTGACCTGCTTGTGGAGCCCACTATAATTGCAGGTACATGTGCATTTCCCCATACAAAATATAGTCCAGTGTTGTGGCAGTCTGCCTATAGTTTGCACAGTGCTTAGAGACATGCCTAGCAGCCTATTGTAATTACCCAGTTTTCTGTTATGTCTATTTATTTACAATACATACTGCTGCCAGGCCACCATAACTGTTGTGTATTTCTGACAAAGCAGTGGTGTGCTGCACAGATGTATGTCAGTATCTACTGGGTAGTATGTGGCCATGTGACCTGTGCACCACCAGGTATTATGTGTCAAGACAGACTGGTGTGTGTGCGTGCATAAACTGTGTGGGCATATTTAGTCCAGTATTGTCATGATATACCCATGTATATGGCTAGTCACATCCCCATTGTGAGGTGTGGTCCATATGTCATGCATGAAGTGGACATGTGTACACTTCAGGACTGCCCACAGAGTGCCAGACTGTCCACATATATTGGTCAAATCCCTGATGTAGTCCACAGGATCATTACTTTTCTAGCAGTGGTAATGTACAATGATGTCCTTAGGATGTCTGTTCATAGGCAATGGCACACATGTCTACAGCAGATGTGACCTTCCACACCCGACATGTCTGTTAAGACAACCCCTATTACAGTAGCAACAGTCTGCATATATACCTGCAATACATCCATGACAAACCCTTGCACTAAGCGTTTGGGACTATTGGTGTTGAGGTAGGACTCCACTCCATGTTCTGGACATATGGTAAACATATATGTGTACATATTTATCCACATATCTATATAGATATATACACATATATATATATATATATCCACATACATATATGGATATATAGATATCCACGTACATATATGGAGATATATATGTACACACACACACATATATATATATATATATATATATACATGTATATATATATATATATATATATATATATATATATATATATATATATATATATATATATATATATATATATACACACATGTAAACACTCACATATATACATATACACAGCAATGACTTCAACAATTGGCTAAGCTTCTGCTGTCATTCAAAGGGGATCCAGCATCTGTCTGCCTGGGATGATATAATTGACAAATTACGATGCCTTGCCAGCGATGGTCTGCACCTGTTTCCCCTGGGATTCAGGTTACTGGCTAATGCTCTTGCCACCTCCATAGTGCCTTTTCTAGGCAAGGTGCAAAAGACAAAACCACCAACGTAACAGATACAAGCATGCAAAACTGAAGGTAATGCTACTCAAAGCATTAAGTCTTATCCTAAACATGCACTCTCTTGAGGCACACCTAGAAATGGAGAACATCAGTATCTGTCCAGTAACTCAGACCTGGTTCATCACTCCAGAGAGAACCCCTGCAATAGCAGGCTACCACTCTTACCACACATTTCGGCCACCAAAACAAGACCACAACACTACAGGAGGAGGGATGTCCTTATTCAACAAGGTTATTCACACATCCAGGCTGGTTCCCAATACAATGCATCTGAATATCTTCTGGTGCAACTAACACTAGGTAAGACTGCAATCCAAATTGTAGCTGGCTATAGATCCCCCACCATGACCCAAGATCCTCACTACACCTTACTAAACATACTAGAATTATTGTGATACAACCAAAAACCCTTATACTGGGTGATTCAAACTTCCCCGTCATTAACTGGGAGAACTATTCAGGTAACAATGTCTTTCCACAACAGTTCTTGGAGGTCATGAATTCCAATGCTCTGGATCACGTAATCCATTGTCCAACCAGAGGCTCCAATATCCTAGACCTGGTCATTACCTACATGGGAGATAGTTGCTCTACACCAGTGGTCACCCTCTCATTGGTCAGGTCTGACCATAAAATATTCACCGTCGACATCCACATCCCACCCCCAAACACCAGGAAGGACAGCCCTGTAAAAATCCTCTACAACAATCAGGAAATCCTTCTATGTGGCACACCTCATCACTAAGGGCTTTTCATCCAGAAAAAAGGAGGTCATTGTCCCACTGTACTCATCCCTCATTAGACTCATTATAGAATACAATGCCCCATTTGGTATATACCTCTCAAGACATCTGCAACAACTGGAAAGGCTGCAGAAATACCTCACTAAAAGAATCACAGGCCTAAAGCAGATACCCTACACTGACCGCCTTAAAAAACTCCAGCTATACTCTATCGCATATCGTCTACTCAGAGGCGATCTCTGCTTAACATACAAGGCCATGTCAAACCCAGAGCTGTTGGACATGCTACACTTAAAGAAATCCCAATCCCTCTGAGCCACACATTCCAGGGATCTAAACCTTGTCATCACAATGAACAAAACATGCTGGAGGGATAGGTTCCTGACCCAGAGACTCCCCAGACTCTGGAATAGATTGCCCATACATGTCAAGCAGAGTGCCTCTTTGGCCCTCTTCAAAAGGAACCTTGACGATTGGAAGGGAGAAAGAAAATTCACCCCGGGGATCATATCATTCTCCCTGCTAGACAGGGGTCCAGGGAAGTAAATAGTGTGGGAAGAAATAGCCAGGGAATTGTTATGGCTAGGCTTGTATAGGCCCTAGGGCTGATAGTCTAGTACCAACCTATGAACCTATGAACAATGCCAACTTCATGCTACTCAAGGCAGACATGAGAAACTGTGATACACCCATGGAGATGGGAGATGATAGACTAACTGCTGAATCCTACATTGAGGCACTATGTGAGCACATCCACTCGTGCATGTATTGTGCCATCACAAACAGAACCAAGATGCTCCCCTCCAAACAAAGACAGCCAATATGGTGGACCCCTGCCATAAACAAACTGTACAATGGAAGGAACAGACTGTTGAAGACAGAGGGATAGACCCAGGATGCAGAAAAACTCCCTTACCTGCCTCAGTAAGAAGCTGAGATCACTCATAGAATCTGATAAAGCTAGTTACATATATGAAATAGCCACAGATTCCAAAGACAACAACAAGCCATTCTATAGTTATATCCAGAATCTAACTGGCAATGCTCAGAACTGATCTGAGCTACAACAGAATGGCATTAAATATACTGATCCCAAGGATTTTGCCAATATCCTGACAGATCACTGTACTGCCACATTCACCCCCCCTCACCCCCTAAAGGGCCCATCTCAATACTAAAGTATTGAAAAATGCAAGTAATCATGGTCACGCAGGTAGAAACCGCACTCTTCACAGCTAAGAATACAGCATCCATGGGAACAGATGACATTCCAGGCTATGTACTACATGAACTACAAAATTAACTTGCACCTCACCTATGTGTCATGTGTAATCATAGCCTTGCCTCAGGCTTCATGCCCACTGAGTGGCACACAGCTACAGTTATCCCACTCCACAAGGGGGGATCTGCCTTGGATCTTGGGAACTACCGTCCCATCAGTCTGTTGAACCTGATCTGCAAGGGCTTGGAATGCATTATAATGGAACATATAAATGAAGGGTCTATATTATAACATCAAACGCTCAAAATTTTGAATGTTATAATATCGACCCATTTCAGTCAAACAATCATAACATCGATCACTCAGAACAGAAAATTTTTTACCAGGGAAAAAATTCACTGTTCCAAGAAACATACACACAAACAACACAAGCACATCACAACAACTGCAATCCACAAACATACACTTAAAATCCTACATCTAACCCTACATTAAACTGTACATACACTACTATCTATCCACTTACCTTAACCCAAACCCTAACCCTAAGGTCTGTAACTCTCACACACTCACCTCACCTGCTCCCTAACCCTAACTCACTTAACCCACCCCTAACCCTACATTCTGTCACTATCACACACTCAGCTCACCCACGCCTTAACCCTAACTCCCTTAACCCGCCCCTAACCCTAAAGTCTGTCACTACCGCACACTCACCTCACCCGCGCCCTAACCCTAAAGTCCCTAACTACCACACACTCACCTTACCCCAGTCCGTTCGCTCACTTAACTTAAGCCGGTCCGTAACCATCACACCACACTTACCTGAACCCAATCCGTAACCTCCGTTTGCTCACTTCCCTAAACCCAGTCCTTAACCATTGTACCACAGTGCTGTAGATAGTGAAGCCACGGAACGGACCACTGAAATCTTACCCTAGGTAAAATTTTGATGTTTCGAGGCTTCGCTATTGTCAGCTTTCGCTCTAAAGGGTTTGATATTATAACATTCAAAGTTTTAAAACTTCGATGTTATAATATAGACCCATAAACTAAGACATTGGGAAGCCTCAAACACTAAATCCCACCCAGTTTGACCTTGTGAAAGGCCAATCTTGTCTGCTGAACCTGATTGACTTCTTTGACTCAGTCTCCAGAGCTGTGGAAGGGGGTAAGGCAGTCCACACAGCCTATCTGGACCTCGCCACAAGGCCTTCACCACCATCTCACACTCTGGAAACACAGATAAAAGTACTAAGCTGCCCATACATTTCCACGTCACATGATGGGTTGCCAACTGGCTTACTGATAGAACACACATTGTAAAAGTAGCTGACTCCAATACCAGCTACAAACAAGTGACAAGTGGAGTAGCAAAGGGTTCAATTCTGGGACCACTCATGTTGGTATCTACTCTGAAGTACATGCACACACTATGGGACCCTGTCTACCAAAGTTCACAGATGACTGCAAACTGGGAGCCACTGTTGACTCCCCAAATTATGTGGGTATGCTACTAAAGGACATTACAGAAACAGATGCTTAGTGCCAGAGCCATGGGCTCAAGTTTAATAGCCACATATACTGTGGTTATCCCCTTTGGGAAATACCATGTACCCATGAATTACCACATAGGTGGCAGTACACTAAATACCAAAGGTGTGATGACAGACTTAGGGACACAGGTGGACAGTGGTGTCACATTCAATAACCACGTTGCCACACCAGTGAGGTGATCCTTCTATGTGGTACACCTCATCACTGATGGCTTTTCATCCTGGAAAACAGAGGTAGTTGTCCCACTGTACTCATCCCTCATTACACACATTATAGAGTGCAATGCCCCATTTAGTATTTACCTCACATGACATCTGCAACAGCTGCAAAGGCTGAAGAAATACACCACTAAAGGTATCACAGGCCTAAAGCACAATGGCCTATGCTGACTGTCTCAAAAACCTCCAGCTATACTCTGCAGAATATCATATACTCAGAGACAATCTCTGCTTAACATACAAGGCCATGTCAAACCCTGGGTATTGACATCTGTAATAAGTGTATGTAATGCCATGTACAATACATGCGTCTATGTGGTGTCATTACAGTAGCAAGGGGTGTGAATGTCATGTCTGGGACACACAAGTATATGAGACCTGCACAGCACTGTTATCTGTATGAATGTGTTACATGCAGGGGTAGTAACCAGGGTACATGCTGTCACACTGGCATTTAGTGTAACATGGCAGTACTACTTTTGACAGTTTTATCCCAGGCAAGGGTAGAGTGCTAAAAGTACTACTGACAACAAGCACACCTGCAGGCATAGCTGGACTCTGAGGCCTCAATATCGTGTTCATGATGTGTGGGCTGTGTCACCGTGTAGATCCCCTACTGGATAATGATCAGACATGTGGAATGTGACTGTAGCGTACTGTCTGTACAGAACATGTTAGTGAGGGCGTACAACATTTAGTACTGGTATACATATTGTTGTCAAACATTCATCTGTCAACACATTCATCCTACTGCATAGCTACTTGCCAAGCTGATGTCTGTGAGTCCCTCTACAGATGTGTAGATGGTAGGTATCCAGCTGGGATATGTACAGACAACCTATGCTTGATTGACACTGACATGTCTGCCCAGCTGTGTACTAACTGGCACATATAGGAGACAACATCCTATACGGACCACCTGCTACAGATATCTACACTACACTACCACAGTCAACAGAACATGCTTGGGTACAGGTCTCCAACACAGGCACTAAGCATGTGTTGTAATACATGTTGCATACATTTCAACTGTATCACCACAGTGGCTATGTGCAGAAAGCACCCTGAGAATTGGCTGATGCATGTCACTCTCACTCTGATGGTCACCAAAGTGGTGTCTTTTGATAGATTGCCTGTTGGCACATGGCAGGTAGCATGACACAAATGTACACACAATCCCTACACAACCCATCTCCCCATGGACAATAGCCATGGACACAGCTATGACCACCTACAGCAATGCATCACAGTACTGACACATGTGTACGTGTGCATTACTGAGGAAAGCAGTGTCTGTGTTTTAGTACACCTGTAGGTCGGAACTCCATGACGGCCTTCACAACCACCTCAACACCCATTGCCATAATCAGATGTTGCTGCTGCTGTGTTGGACATGACATGTACCCTGTTACACTCCTCACTCTAATGGCTACATGAGCCATGCATTACCAGCACAACAGTGTTGTACAAATGGGTTGATAGGCATGTGAAACCCATTGAGATCTGGCAAGTGTGTGTATGTGTGCATGTCTGCATATCTGTAGGGTACACCATTCTGTGGCCACATGCTCCTATTACACTATACATTGCCACACAGTAGTACAGATTGTGTTGTCACCCCCCCATAGGTGAGGCATGGCAATGCAACACACTACTATGCCTGTGACATGTGCATTAGATGCATATCCCTGTAGTGCCACTGTTGTGATATACAATGGGTTGTATTGCAGTCATGGGCAATGTGTGATAGTCAGTATGTCAGAGTGTCATCATGGGTTGCAGTGCATGCAATAACCTCTGGGGGATGTGGATGCTGTGTACAATACCAATACACCATGGTATACCCAGCATATGCCCCATGTACCCTTTATGGTGACCACTGTCACCATCAATCATACAGGTAACTGAAACCATAATACAGCCCAGTTACACATGTGCTGTGTGCAGCCTACCTGCAACACATTGGTCACATGGACTACTTAGTTAGCACCAACAGGCCCAGGTCTCTTGGATGTGTGTCTGCCTGTTATGTGTCTGTCAATGTGTGTATGATGGTATGTAACACTATGTATTATTCATATATGACCATTACATCCACCATTACCATACTGTACATATCTGTCGATGTTCTGCATGTAACATGTAACCTGGTACACACCTTACCTTAAATGTTGTGTGGTGTGTGCAATGAAAGCCACACAGTTCAGTAGCACTAAATACCTAGGTAGGGGTCTAGTCACAGTGTTGCCATGTAAGAGTGTGTGTGTATGTGGATGGGTCTACATACTGTAGCAGATTATACATGTTCCAGTGGGTTACCTGTCTATGTGGCACAGGCAATAACTGTTAGACAATCCTGTGACATGTGTGCAACTGTACTCTGGATAAGTCACAGCCATGGTGTCACCACAATGCCATAACCTTTGTGGAATATGACTGCAGACCATCCTCCTGCTGACACATGTACACCTACAACACAAATGGATAACATTATGGAGATCACAATCACCCAGTGTTACTAACAGCTGGCATGTATCATAGCTGGATGGCTACACTACCTGACATGTAATACATTACACATTACTCCTGACAACATGTTACACTGCATTACATTGCTGCACTGTATTACAGTCACCGTGTGCATCAGAACCATATTAGCCTGTCCCTGCATCAATGATATGGATGGCAGGGATGTGGCACAGACATCGTCATATGCACAGGGTATGTTGCTGGTTTGCCAGAGGCCGAGGGTGGTCCATACATTTGACACCATGTGTGTGGGTGAGGGGTATAATTATTTGGACAGGGCATGGTGATGTGGTGTGTGTCGGTGTGGGGTTGCCCTACATGTGTTTGTATAGTGCGTGGGTATGCATGGACACAGTTTTGCCATGTGGCTGCCCATACAGGTGTTTTTGGACAGCTGAAAACCATACCTGGCAGGGTGTGCAGTTCACCGCCTCTGGCCATGGACACACTGACTGTGCCTGCCAGGGGTTCCATGGGCACATGCAGGTACAAGTCTTGAAGTGCTGCTCTCCGCTGATGATGACAGATGTCTGCTGGAACCATGTCCTGCCTGGGACTGGTCAGGGCTATGTGCATGAGGCCTGCTTTGGTGTGGTGTGGACAGCACCCCCAGTGACATACTGTGGCTACTACTTCCAGTACCGGAGTGGCTTGGCATCCTAGCATGTCCACTTCGACTGCCAGATGTTGTTTCTGGCCTACGTCCACGTGGCCATCATACCACTCCCACCAGACTTTCAAGCACAGACATACCATGGTCAAGGAGGCCCACCATCTCACCCCACTGTCTATCCATTATCTCATACTGTTCACGAAGGGCAGCAGCAAGTTCACGGATGTTGTTACTTACAGATGAGTAGGCAGCTCTCTACAGCCACAGGCCCTGTCTGTTGTACATTTCTATATGTAATAACCAGCGAACAAAACCAACAGATAAATATGAACCACCAAGAAGGTAGACCACAATACCACCAGAAAATGTTATTAATGAATGTTTAGCGCTTTTATCTGTATAAGACCAGACTTCTTCAGAACAACTTACATAAAAAAACACTCCCCTTATATACTTTCTTTTAACAAGTCACCTAATTAGTACAATTAAAATTTAAAGTCACAACCATTAAAACCTAAAATAATTGATGTTAACTAAAGACAGTATTATTACGAAATTTTCTGAAATTAATGAAATGGGGTTTATGACTGAGTTGTTTTTCAATGAAATGAGTTTTGAAAATGATCTTTGTAGTGGAAATGACAATTTTCACAGTAGCATGTTGAACGATACTATGTGTGCAATACACTATATACCTTTGGAGTTGGATTTATGTGAGCCTTTTGATTTGGAAAATGCAGAGGAGGTGGGCAGTGTTGTTTTAAGCAAAGGACATGAAGTTTATTTTCCCACTTTGGATTTTGATGCTTTGGAAAATTTAATTGATGAACAAACGAATTTAACAACAGTATTAGAATTAGATTTAGAATGTGGTCCTATGACCCCTTCTATTATTTTGAACACAGAAGGTGATTTTAAGTTATTTAATTAATCTAGTAAAGATTTTGATTTATTACTTGCAAATTTGCTTTCTAAAGGATTTACTTTTGTTCCATGCAGAGATGCAAATATAGCAGATGTGTTCATAGATTGTAAGATGTTTTTACATAAATTAAATTTAGGAGTTTGTTTTTGTAATCAGGTAAGCAACGAAGAAAACAGGGGGATGGTGTTTAATAGGTCAAGTACATTTAACACACCCCTTAACATTAAATTAGTTGCTTTTGAGAAAACGTGTAAATTAGATTTTAGACAAATTTTCAAATAGAAAAGCAAGTCAAAATCTGTATTTTACAATTTGAGTAAGGAGGAGAACAATTTATTGGATGATATTATTCACGATAGGAATATACGTATTATGAAGCCTGATAAAGGCAATGGCATGGTGATTATGGACCAGGTAGATTATGTGGGTGCTATGAATAATATGCTTACTGACGGCATGTATGATGAAATTTCATGCAATGAAATTAACATAGCTTGTCATAGAATAGATTTACTATTAGAAGACATGATTCTACAGGGAAATATTACACTAGACGAGCATATTTTTTATGAAAAATGAACACCAGTAGTTGGAAGTATATTTGGTATACCTAAGATCCATAAATCCCTAAAAAATCCACCTTTTAGACCTATCATAGATTCAAAAAGATCTAAAACTTATTTTATTGCACGTATTTTGAATGAACAGTTTAAAAAGACATTGCAAGTACTTGATTATATCTGCAAAGATTTTTGGCACTTTTTGTTAAATCTAAACAAAGTAGATACAAGGGGAATATATTTAGTGACTATAGATGTATGTAATTTATTTAGTGTTATACCTCATCAAACAGGCCTTGAATGGCTTGAGCAAGAACTGGTAACCTCGAAAAAATATGAAGGACATAGAATTTAACACCTTAATTACTTTAATGGAGGTTGCACTAAAATAATAATTTTATTTTTTTTCGAAGGGCAATTTTTTAGACAGAAAGTAGGTGTTGCTATGGGGGCAGCTTGTGCCCCCACATTTGCAAACTTAGTGATGTCATTTTGGGAATACAATATAGTGTTCACTAGTAAATACCGTGTATTTATATCTAATTATACACGTTTTTTGGATGATATCTTTTTTGTATGGAGAGGTACCTCATGTGAACTAGAGGAATTATTTGAGTATATTAATAGTTCAGTGAAATGTTTGAAATTTACATATGAGTACAGTGGAAATAGGATATCTTATTTGGATGTTGAAATCTCACTGGACCTTGAGCAGAGGCAGCTTTACTCAAGGATTTTTAGAAAATCTACATTTTCTAATGCATATTTGGACTATTCTAGTTGCCTCCCCCCTCATCAGAAGAAGGCAGTGGTGAAAGGTCAACTTGTTAGGGCAGCTAGAATGGTCACGAGGGATGCAGGTTTTGTTCAGGAAATTGAATTTATTCTTAAAATGTTTACAGTTATAGGTTACCCTGAGCACTTATTGAAGAATCTACACAAAGAAATTCTTGACAAGAGAAATAGGAACATTTATTTGCCCATTTTAAATAAGAGTAATGTTAACCATTTGAGCTCAGAGGTTCAAATTGTGGATAGGGATAACATTAAGTTTGATGGGTGGTTTTCTTTTGTCTGTACATACAACAAAGATAGTGTGGAAATTTGTGACATCATTAAGAAAATTGGCCCTTATTAACCTTAGATCAGGATTCATTGGATCTTTTTGGTAGCACTCCTATATGTACCTTTAAAAGAGACTTAAATTTTAAGAACCTTTTGGGGAAGGGTGGATTTTTAACAAAAGGAGGACATGCAAAGAGAAGAATAGGGAATTTCAAATGTGGAAAGTGCAACCAGTGCACACATATAATGGAAACTGGACATGTTTTTGATTTGAACCGTATTAAATTGTATATACATTCACATTTTGATTGTTTATCTAGCAGCATTGTTTGCTTGGCAAAGTGCATGACATGTCTTGCATTTTATCTAGGAAAAACTGCTAGAATATTTAAATCTAGGATATATGAACACATTTCTGATATTTCCAAAAAAGCTTAAACAAATGCACTAAGTATACATATAGAGAAATGTGGTGACCATAAATTTGGATTTTTAGTAATCCAACAGATTTACTACGATGTACAAGGTAGAATAGTTCCAGAAAAATGTGAAGAATGTGAATTACGCTGGCAATTGAGATTGAATGCTACATAATTTCCAGGATTAAATGAATGTATGAGTATTTCTAGTGTTTTAAAAATGAAAATATATGGTTGTTTTATTTAGAAGTATGTAATTATTTTAGGTTTTAATGGTTGTGACTTTAAATTTTAATTGTACTAATTAGGTGACTTGTTAAAGGTAAGTATATAAGGGGAGTGTTTTTTATGTAAGTTGTTCTGAAGAAGTCTGGTCTTATACAGATGAAAGCGCTAAACATTCATTAATAAAATTTTCTGGTGGTATTGTGGTCTTCTGTCTTGAAGGTTTGTATTTAGCTATACATTTCTATACATGCCTGTGCCTCCATGACAGACTGAAACATGCACCTGGTGATACCAGTTGTGGTGCCTCTGCCAGGGACAGGATAACCAGCAGCCCTACCATGAGCACCCTGGTGCATCCGCCTATGTGGTGGCCTGACAAACATCTGGCTATGCCTCCTGTGGACAGACAAAGCTAGCATGGTCACCACACTACCCTGTGCACTGCCACTAACTGCCAACTGCCCTTCAGCTATGTCCACTGGTGATGGGATATGTATAGGCACTGAAACTGTGTGCAGGGGTGGGGTGGCTAAGAGGGGGATGTCAAATGTTGGTGCTGTGTCAACCTCTGGCAAACTCATCTGTGCCTCAATCATGGTTTCATCATCGTCAGTGTCTCTGTGCACATCACCATCAGGTTGCCCGCAGGAGGGACCCTGACCTAAATCACCACCTGTGGGGGATAAAAAGAAACGCACTTTAAGACCTGTCAGCATTACATAGCAATACATACACACACACACACACACACACACACACACACACACACACACACACACACACACACACACACACACACACACTCCACCTTAATACCTACCTATCTGTGATGCTACAGACAGTCCCACATGTATTTCCTTAAGTTGTCCATCATGCATCACGCCTGGTAACATGCGCTTATTAATGACACTCATTAACATCTTATTCCTCGAAATGCCTACAAAAGTGACCACAACACAAGACCTGTTACTCCAGTAACTCCATCACCTGAGTGTAGCACTGTTTACATGGCCTCACTGCTGTCATTCAGTGTTCACCCTGTGTATGTTGGGACTTTGTGAGCTTGGCCCCTATATGTAAGGGGCTGATACGTTCCCTCCATAATGTCACACACTGTAGTGTCATGTGTAAGGATTACTCACTACATGCCTGACATGCTGCTCAATCAACCTATCATATGACAACTGTGATATATGTATACACTCTCTGCTGTTGTCTAGTAATTCCCCAATGCATCTGTAGTGCTGCCTACATGGGTTGTCATTCACCTCCCTGCTGTATGCGATATTGAGGGTATACCAGGTATCTACTTTCCCTCCCAATGCATGTTCCATGCTACAGATCTTATTAGACCATCAGCTGTCCTGTGATTACATATCAGACAGGTATTCATGTTGTGTTTTGTGTCAGTCCATGTCCATGTACTGCACTATCACAAAGGGAAATACTGCCATATCATAAACTCCACAGTCACATGTGCATACATGGACACCCACACAACTACATAGACATGCACGCACACACACACATCTTACATGCAGCATCCTCCCTCCTCTACACCACATTGAACCTACAGATGACATGAACACCCACACACACACACACACACACACACACACACACACACACACACACACACACACACACACACACATACAGGTGAGGTTGCACAATGACAGTACACACAGTCCTCCCATTACCCATCTATCAACATGCATAACATATGGTACACAACAGCATGCAGTGCAGCTATAGTCAACCCATGCTAGCAACAGAATACATGTGTGTGACGCATGGCCTGTGTTAGTAGGTGATACCCCTTCCCTTGGGGAACACTGCTCCCATGTACACAGTTTTGCTGTGCACCTGTTATGCACCCTGCCATGTACTGTGCACCACAGTTCGCAGGTGTACATCCCATTGCTGAATGTGTAGTACTGTGTCATTTATGTCAGCTGTAATGCTCACAGACCCCATGTTCTCCAGCAAAACATTCCTGGGATGATGTGTGGTCAGATGTCAGTTGTGAATACTTGATGTGTGGTTTACAGTTCTCAATATTAGCAGACCACTTATGAACAATCCAATAGTATTACACTGGCAACTGCCAGATCATACCATGGCTATGGGGAGTCTACACACTCTTATTGATGTGATGTACCATTCCTTAATCTGCCATGGAATAACATCGCTACAGATATTAACAGTACATGAGCCTGATATGTGCCATATGTCCTGTACATCCACATGCAGTGTCTACTAAAGGTGTTAGGTGTGCGGATGCTAACCGCATTGTATACAGTAGTGTGTGCCTATGTGTGCACACGATTATCATGATGTTTTGTTGCACCCATTGTTATGTGTACTACAGCAGTCACTATTCCTTTCAGGGGTATACTAGCATGGCCCATCTGCATTTGCTTTTGTATGGTCAGTCTGCCCTACACATGTTCCCCAACTCTGCATGATTGCAAGGTCTACTCATATGCACACCCCTTGGTGTTCACACACTGCCATCACTATTTCTGTGGGTGTAGAGTTATGTCTGCCACAGTTACTGACCCAGTCTGTGTGCAAATACAGCCATTCTTACCATCCTTATGGGTCCCTGCTGCAGTGCACTGGTGTGTCATGCTGACACCCCCTCCCCACCTTCAGGCTTTTTGCAGATGCTTGACAAGTATGGGCTACACATGTGTGTCAGTTTTCAGTGTCTCATAAACTGAACTACACATGTTACAGCCAAGTCCCAGCTAATAATGTGTACCACACTAATACATTATGCCATAGTGTACATCTGTAACAGTTGCCATTTCAATACTGGTATATAAACTGTTGGTACACTGTACAGGGGTGATGTTTCACACATGTCCCTACTGTAGTCTGTGTGTGCCACCATTATGTTAATCCCTGTGGACAAATTTCACAATGACAGGACATTACTTATCCCACAGGCATCTGACATACCTTTCCAATACTTCATCATGGTCACCACTGTGATGCAGTGCATGTAATAGCAACAATATGTGAACATGTACAGCATGCATTAAGGGTATTTGTGTTAGATGTGTGCACGGCATATACCATAGCCAGTACATGCCCGGTGTATTGGCAAGCATCAACATAAATCATACTCACCAGCTACAGGCTGCTGCCATGGTGGTATATTGGAGGGACCTGCATAAGAGTGTGAGAGATGCAATGTTATTGACCATAGCTGTGGCATTGCTACAGGGTGGGTGCAGCATTACAGTACATCAACAGTAAAAGTCCATAATACAAGCACTTATGCACATCTGTTTATTACTACTATGCATCAACAAACAATAGTTATGACATATCAGATATGCATGCTCTACAAGGCAGAGATACCGATAGCTATGAAGAGAATGAAGAATGGAAAGGCTGTTTGTCCAGATGACATACCTGTGGAAGCTTGGAGGTGTTTAGGGAAAATGGCAGTGACATGATTAACCAGATTGTTTGATGGAATCTTGGAATGTGAGAGGATGTGTAAGGAGTGGAGGAAAGGTGTTTTGGTACTGGATTATACAAATAAGGGTGATGTGCAGAGCTGTAGTAACTACAGAGGGGTAATATTGATCATTCACAACATGAAATTACTGGAAAGAGTAGTGGAAGCTGGTTTAAGAAGGGAGGTGATTATTAATGATCAGCAGTGTGGTTTCATTCCAAGAAAGAGCACTACAGATGCAATGTTTGCTCTGAGACTGTTGATGTAGAAGTACAGGGAAGGTCAGAAGGAGTTGCATTGCGTCTTTCTGGACTTAGAGAAAGCATATGACAGGGTGTCTAGAGAGGAGTTGTTGTATTGTGTGAGGAAGTTGGGAGTGGAAGAGAAGTATGTAAGAGTGGTACAGCATATGTCCAAGGGTAGTGTGACAGCAGTAAGATCTGCAGTGGGAGTGACAGATGTGTTTAAGGTGGAGGTGGGATTACATCAAGGATCAGCTCTGAGCCCTTTCTTATTTGCAGTGGTGATGGACAGGTTGACAGCCGAAATCAGACAGGAGTTCCCGTGGATTATGATGTTTGCAGGTGACATTGTGATGTGTAATGAGAGTAGGGAACAGGTTGAGGAGACCCTGGAGAGGTGGAGATATGCTCTAGAGAGGAGAGGATTGAAGGTCAGCTAGACTATGACAGCATATGTGTGAATGAGAGGGAGGATAGAGGAATGGTGAGGATGCAGGGAGTAGAGTTGGCAAAGGTGGATGAGTTCATATATTTGAAATCAACAGTTCAGAGTAATGGTGAGTGTGGTAGAGAGGTGAAGAAGAGAGTTCAGGCAGGGTTGAGTGGGTGGAGATGAGTGTCAGGAGAGATTTCTGACAGGCGAGTACCAGTAAGAGTGAAAGGGAAGGTCTACAAGAGCATTGTGAGACCAGCTATGTTATATGGGTTGGAGACAGTGGCATTGACAAATAGGCAGGAGTCAGAGCTGGATGTGGCAGAGTTAAAGATGTTAAGACTTGCACTGGGTGTGACAAGGATAGACAGGATTAGGAATAAGTATATTAGACAGTCAGCCCAGGTTGGACAGTTTGAAGACAAAGCCAGAGAGGTGGAATTGCATTGGTTTGGACATGTGCTGAGGAGGGATGCTGGGTATATTGGGAATAGGATGCTAAGGATGAAGCTGCTAGGTAAGAGGAGAAGATAAAAGTCTAAGGTAAGGTTTATGGATCTGGTGAGAGAGGACATGCAGGTGGTTGGTGTGACAGAGCAAGATGCAGAGGACAGGAAGAAATGGAAACAGGTGATCCATTGTGGTGACCCTTAACTGGGAAAAGCCAAAAGAAGACGAAGATGCGCCACCTATACAGATGCAGATGCATATGCAAATGTGGTCTACTGATGTTCCCTGTGGTCTTACCTGCACGCTTCTCAGCTGGTGTGTGAGTGACACCCACTTTTAAATTGCTGTCTGACACTTGTTGTACATTGGTATGGGCAGTTGCCCCAAGGCTGCTGAAGAGCTGCTCCACACGTGTCAGGGGGGATGGGTTGCATGACCCTCCCTGTTTTGAGGTGATCCCCTTGTACTGCAGCAGCATGCCTGCGGGCATTGAGAAGCAGGTCAAAGCAACGATGCCGGACCTGCTCATAACTTCGGTTATGGTGTCCAACATCCTTCACCCTGTGGACGAGGTCATTCCACATTGTGGTCCACTCCTGCTGCTTATGTGCATGCCTGCAAACAGTAATGCATAGTGATCGCTGAGGTAGCTGAGGATGATCTCCATTTCCTCTATGGAATGTGATGGAAGCTGCCCTAAGGACATCTTGCCTGAAAGATATAAAGATGGAAACAGGTCTGAGAAAATCATACAGCAAGATTACCATAGTTCTTAATACACATTTCTGCCCCCCAAAATCAGCAACAACAAACTATTCACACAACTCAATAGGTAAGGCATAGTGGGATATATATGTATTATATTGTAACACACTTTGTGCTATGTGTCTGTGGCCATTTTCCCTGTGTGGACACTATCATTGCTGGTGTGTTACAGACTATTCACCTCCATGGCATTATCAGGGCCACTATAGTTCCATATATGCATGTGGTATGCTTGCTATGTGATTGCAGCAAATCTGACATTCTGTGATATTGGGAATATCTATGCATGTTTTTGGACATGTTCAGGGATTGTATAGAATATTACTACCCAGTAGCATGTTTAGGGGGTATTTGGCAGCAGAGCCACCTCTCCAACCTCATCTGGCCATGTTACCAGGCCACATCAAATGTGTGACCCACCCTGGGGCCTCCTCAACTACTGGTCTGCACTACCTTCAAATGAAACCTCCTCATGGGGTGGCGTCCCCCCCAGGGGCATACACAGACATGATCTTGCAACCCGTGGTCAAGTCCAGAGTTTGGTGCATAGAGAGCTACACACAAACCAGGGGGATATGCTACAGCACCTTGAGGCATTCAGTACACACTCACAGCATCCACATGCTATTCCTACTCAGCCTCCAGTCAAGGCACCTTCAGGTCCATGCAACTGCTGTTGTGACTTGCAATGGGTGGGAGCCTTGGTCCCATTGTTTCCATATGGGGGCTCATGTGGCTTCCACATTGCAGATGACACTCACCATTCAGAGTGTTTACCCACCACATGTGTTATATACCACCCCTTTAAGGTCTGTTCTCTATCTACCAACCCAACCCACCTCCACAAATATACCTGCTATCCTTACCCATATTCAAAATCCCACCTTCACAGACAAGTACAATGTGGTCCCTAAAAGGGGTTCACAAATGACATAATTGTCCATGTTGCACACATTTACTGATGAATATTTGTGTGGATTGATATGTGTGATATTCCCTCCCACATAGCATGCAGCACTGTGATGCAAAAATATGGGACGTGTATATGTATATATATATGTACATATGTGTGTGTGTTTGTATATATGTAGACAGAGACATGTATATATATATATATATATATATCTGTATATGTGTAGATATATATTATGTTGTATATCTGTGTTTATATATACATGTAGGTGTCTGTATATCTGAAGACATACATGTATGTATATATCAATATATGTATGTATATATATATATATATATATATATATATATACACACACACACCTCTACATACATGTATATATATATATATGTATATATATATATATATATATATATATATATATATATATATATATACAAAAACACAGATGCTTACTCCACACACACACACACACACACACACACACACACACACACACATATATATATATATATATATATATATATATATATATATATATATATATATATATATATATATATATATATATATATATATATATATATATATCTATATATATATATATATATATATATATATATATATATATATATATATATATATATATATATATATATATATATATATATATATATATATATATATATATATATATATAGGGTACATTCAGACATCAGGTCCATGATCTCTGACTCTCCTTCCAGCACAGCTGGAATGTTCTGCCTTGCTACAACACAGACAGGTGCCACATATGAACACAGCCTAACATTAGGGGGGTATATACATAGACAGATTTCAGGTACACCTATTACGCACCTATGACATTTCAGCATGCTACATTACACATTAACCTGAGTATCCTGCAAGTGGTGGGCTCTGGAGCCCACTTATCCATCATTATGCCATTACCTCCACCACTGGCTATTGGCCACACTACTAGGCATATTTTCCATTACACAACACACACTATGATGGCTTACATCTTGTCAGTCAGTGCTGCTCTGCACAGTCTATGGGTATGGCCCACCACCCACAGGAACAGACTCTAGTGTCCATAGCATTTGTTCAGCTGAACATCATTACAACAACAACACCTGCTGGCACATATAAATCATTCAACATAATCTATCCGATTATTATGGCCCAAGTACTACAGTCAATTACATGCATATATACTTCACATACCTTTGGTGTCAATGATGTCTGTTTAAAACTTTCCTTTTATTCCTGGCCTTAGCCAACAGCTATTTTTCTTTATTGATTGAGATTTTGTGTGTGTGTGTGTGTGTGTGTGTGTGTGTGTGTGTGTGTGTGTGTGTGTGTGTGTGTGTGTGTGTGTGTGTGTGTGTGCTTCTCTCTCTCTCTCTCTCTCTCTCTCTCTCTCTCTCTCTCCAGTAGCTGGAATGAGCTGGTTTGAATAGATTGCAGCATGGTTTTTGTAGGTGAAGCACATGATCAGATGATGGCCTCTGCACAAATCAGTGTCCTCTGCTTGCTACCTGCATACAGCATGCTGTATAGTACTTCCAATTACTACTGTCATGGCAACCCACTACTATAAATCCCTACGTCATTTGGGCATGGTCCCTTTACCTTTCCTGTATGGTGGACATCCTTCCTGCGTGTGGGCAGCAGTGTTACAGATAGCAGGTAGCAATAGCTTTCAGAAGAGGACTTGCAATCTCAGGGCTGCTACATATTTGTATAAGGTTCCAGAACTACAGACAGAGTGTGAGTAGTGTTGGCATATGCATTGTATAGCACCAGTTTTGCAGGGTTCGTGTGTACATGCTAGTTTAACATGGACTGCAGTCTGTCTGCATAGCTCTCAACTGTGGACCTATGTTTTGTCTGTCCACCACACAGGTCTTGTGTTAGATATATCACTGGCAATGTGTGTGTTGAGTGCTATCAGTAGATGGCTACATCCATTTGTGTTTCTGACTTCATATTCCTGTCTAAGGGTATGTTGCAGACTATTCTGTAACAGCAGCAACTTGCTCAGTGTATGGTGACACTATTTCACACATGGGCCAGTGTACCAGCCTCTGTCCTCCATTGATATACCAGGCTTTGTCGATATGACATGCAGTAATGGGTTATTATGTGGTGACCAGTGATGATGTCATGCTGCCATTCCCGCCATCATTCCAGTGCTGTTGTGGCCCCCACACATATTGTGGGGTAGGGTCCATATATATGTAGCCTTCATTTGCACAACACAAGTGTGCCCCTCTGCAGTGTAGAGGTCAGTGTATGTAACAGTGTTATATGCCCCTGTAAGTCAGTCTGGGGGGGGCACCATAATTAACCTAGGGTGTTACAACATGTGAGGTATATCAGTAGTAAGCTGGTATATGGCTGTACATTACCATACATTCCACCTTGTGAACATTGCTGGCCTACTGATTACTGCCATACAGCCTTTTCTGTTTGTCAGCCCAATTGTGATGGTTTCAGTTATGCATTGTTATGTAATAGATACATCCTATTGTGTCAGCTTAGGTATTTTCCCCCTAGGGATTGGGTACAGAGTGTAGTTAGAGGCTGCTGGGCTATACATCTGCATTACTTACTGTTGATTGATTGTTATCCTGTGGCCCGGTCAGTATTTACTGTTGTAGTACTTGAAGGCCTTGGCCTGGACAGCAACATATGTTATGCTTTCAGATTACTGTTTTAAATGATCTGTTTGACAGTTACATTGATCTATGTGTATGTATTTCAGAGTATAAACTGCGAAATTACCTGGCATATAGAACTGTAATAGTACACAAATAAACCTTTAAAGCATATGCAAACCTGTGTGTGGTGTTACATTCTTTGACTTCTCTGTGGGTATATGTTTCAGGCAACAATTGTCTTTTGTATGGATGAGTCATACACTGTCCATCTGATGAGGCTGCAACTGTAGGGATACTAGCTGTTCAGTGTGGTGTGCACCCTCTAAATATGTATCTTTCTAGACATATCTATGTTTGTGTATGTGTAGTTATGTATATGTAGATATATATATATATATATATATATATATATATATATATATATATATATATATATACATATATATATATTTATAAACATATATATGTATCTGCATACCTGTGTATGTGTGTATATGTATCTTAGGAATGTTTATTGCTTACACATTGTACATTCACTATGGTAGCCAGACTGTACTGTATGATATGTTATTGAAACCAGCCTCACATCATACAGGTGGCATGGCTGGGGGGGTATCGATACGTATAAGACATATGTTGCTTGAGACCTCTCTCAACCATTTACAGTGCCTGTGGGCATATATGTCTTTGTTATGTTCTCTATTATATCTAGAGATTTGTTTCTGTATAGACACACACACACACACACACACACACACACATATATATATATCTATATATATTTATATATATATATATATATATATATATATATATATATATATATATATATATGCATACACACACACACATATATATATATATATATATATATATATATATATATATATAATATAGAGAGGGAGAGGTATATATCTATTTAGTTATCAATATATACACACACACACACACACACACACACACACACACACACACACACACACACACACACACACACACACACACATACATCTACATGTATAAATACATTTCCTGTACTGTTGAATGATATTGCTGGATGCTATGTTTGGGAAAACAGAAGGGGTTATGTATGTCTGCTATGGCTTAGTAGTAATTCACATTTGCTGTGGTGTGCAGGCTCCTGAGTTCGAGTCTGGCTGGGGCTGTTTATTTTGTTGCTGGGCAGAACAAGGGCCATTGGATACAGAGTGGTTAAGGCACTTTTAAGCAGTTGTAAGTGGGTTTGCACGGGTGTGCGTGATGGTAAGATTACTAACTTCCATTTACAGTTTCTTACACTCAGTTTTTAAATTGCTTAACCTGTGTAGGCATTGCATACCCCCATGCAAACAGGCTTAAACCCGCTCATTGCTGCTTAAAAGTGTTTATTCCTACTTACCCCCGTGCTAATTTCTTTAAAAGAAAAGAAAAAGGGGTTGATAGGAAAGTGGTGAAAAAGGGCACAAAAAGGGAAAGACAGTAGGGAGAATAGCCAGGGATGTGCAGGAGGGATGTAGGGAAGGTCCATAGCTGCCCATTTCTTCTACAGCAACAGCTGTGCATATACACTGAATTTGGAGGTAGATTTGAACACTCAAACCCCTGGTAGGGGGTGAGGACAACAATAATTGTTTTGATGCCAATTAGATTAGATTACATGTGTCCAGTAGACATGTGTGTGAAATGGACAGCTATGTATAGTGCAAATTTTTTTTGTCGGATCAGATTGCCCTTTTATTTTTTTCCAGGTTAAAGTGGGATATTGGGGGGGTAGTAGGTATATTTGGGGAGGTAGGTTGGGTAGGTTAACAGACAAGACAAGATGCATACAGGGGCAGTATATGACACGTGGGGGATGAACACCTTGGATGGGGAGGGGTGTTTGGAAGTCGCACGCCCATGAGCCCCCAAATGGAAACATTGGGACTGAGGTCTCCACCCATGGGCAGTCACCACTGCACCTTCACGGCCCCAAGGGTGGCTGTGCTGGGGGCTGGGTAGGAGGGGCAGACTCACCCCCTAATTGTGCTACGTGGCCCTCCAGCTGGCATAGCCAGTCTCGAAACTCCCTGTCAAGCTCCCTATGCACCACGGCCCATACCTGACGGCATGTGACAGGTACCTCTCTGACCCCTCTCCCAGGGGGTGCCAAGCCCTATCCCCTGTGGCAGTTCTACCTGAAGGTTGTGCAGGGCCAATGGAGGAGGAGGCCCTAAGATTGGCCCCAGACATGCTGGTGCCTGGTGCCATGGCCAGCTGAGTTGGGACAGGTGGGTCCGCTGGGACCGGCCTTCCTATATGAGTTATGGTGTTGCAGTTTAAAAAGAATATGGTTTAGTAATAGTCAACAGCATTCAGGTTTAGTTATAACAGCATGCATAGGTATTCCCATTAACCCAAGACACCAGATTTACAACAGTTGCAGAGCAAGCAGAACACTTGCATATATGGGACAACAGTAGCCATTACAACAGTATGCAGGTTTCATTGATGGCAACAGGCCACCAGTATTGGGGGTATTTTAACATGGCATATGCACAGAACCAAATGTGAATATTTGTAAACCAATAGGACATATGTCCCAACAAAAGTATGGAGCGTACACGTACCCATTGAGGTGTGGAATTGGGTTATTGTTGCACAAATGGTGGGGGTGAGAGAGAGAGGACAATTAACAAATAATATATCCTTGAAGTTTTCACAACTTTCTTAGTCACTGCAGTGATCTGTCCCTTACATGTATTATTACACTACCCAATGGCCTTACTTTGTACAATGGTATGTTTGTAGAATAGTATATACGTGGACTGTGTCTTACACATAGTCTACACCTTTTACCTGTTATAGC
This sequence comes from Protopterus annectens, assembly GCF_019279795.1. Taxonomy (NCBI): domain Eukaryota; kingdom Metazoa; phylum Chordata; order Ceratodontiformes; family Protopteridae; genus Protopterus; species Protopterus annectens. The sequence continues at coordinate 1,236,855,564 of NC_056733.1, read as the reverse complement.
TGTTGAGAAAATCATTGTTAACACTATCTGACAAACTCTACACATACTTCAGAAAATACCAGGGTGTATCAGTATAGATAAGTTGAATATAAAAATGTAATAAAATATAAAACTTTATTCAATGTTAAAATCTGATAGACTCAGATATGGACAGATAAGAGCTTTCGGCAAATCTAGCTTTCTTCAGATCCCAATGTGCCTGAGTCAAAACATATTTAAAAAGCACTCATATTAATAAGCTGGAAGAGATGCTTGGTGACAATGAGACCTATCAAGTGATTAATAAAAGGGACTTAAATGTACTTATAATGAATGTATGGGATATGCTATATGAAAAATTAATAAACTGTACTATTGAAAAAGATTTGTATGATTTCTTTGAGGTTGAACACCCTTCTGTGCCAACTATAAGTTCATAAGAATTGTTCGAATCCACCAGTGCACCCAATAGTAGTGGGCAGAGGCTGGATGATGGACCCATTTTGATTTTTTTTAGTAGGTGAGCTAAAAAAAGTCTTACCAAAAGCACATATGGCCATTTGAGATACAGCTCAGTTTTTGAACCATCTGTATGGCGTTATGGAGAAAAGAACTAGTTATGAAAAGTTGCACCTAGTTACAATAGATGTGAATAGTTTGTTCACCTCTATCCCCAATTGCTATGGAATAGAAGCAATTTGTGCTTTTATGAGTGATGAACAGTTAGAAATCCGTTTGATTTGTTCCCTGTTAGAACTGGTTCTTGAGAATAATATTTTCCTGTATAGGAATACCTACTATTGTCAAAAATGTGGGTTGCCATGGGAACCCCCTGTGCCAATAGCTATGTGAAATTGGTATTAGCACAGTGGGAAAAGGAATGGATCTCTGATACAGGAAATCATTGGAAAGATAACATTATTTTATATAATAAATTTGTAGATGACACCTTTATTTTATGGGGGGGGGGGGTGAAGTCTCCTTAAGGGAATTTGTGATATTCCTAACCAATACGACTGCATTTTTGAGGTTTGATCTACATTTTTCAAAGAAAGAGATAGAATTCTTGGATGTGAAGATTTACTTGGATAAAGGAGGTATCAGCACTTCACTCTATAGGAAATCTATGTGGAGAAACCATATGCTCCATTTTTCGAGCATGCATCCAAGACATGTTTCATTATATAGTAGATAATCAAAGAGTCCATGTTTCCAAGTTATGTACAGAAGATAAGGTGTTCTTAGAAGAAGAGAAAAAGTTAAAAGAGAATTTTGCAGAAAGAGGATACAAGATTGGTGAATTGAGAAGCAATATCCCAGAAATGCGTGAGTTAGGTGAAACTAGAGGGACACCTTATTACTCAGCTCATTCGACTTATCAAAAGAAGGGAGCTGTGGTTCATGATAAAAGAAGGTTCCTAAGATGCAATATTACCTACAGCTCTGACCAGGCAGCTGTTTGTGGAATTATAAGGAAATATTGGCCAATACTGATATCTGGCAATAAAATCAAATAAATAGTTAGGGAATATCCAAGTTTTGCATACAAGAATAAGAAGAATTTGAAGAGACTTTTGTGCAATAAAGATGGTCTTGAAGGAAACGGAAAAAACATTTGTGAAGAAAAGCCAGGTTACCAAGGGACTCGTCAATGTGGGTTCTGTAGTTTCTGTAGAGTAATCAACAATATTAACTCTTTTATTCACCTAGTAACAGGGAGAATGTATAGTTTCCAAGGAGTTGCATGCTGCAACAGCAAAAATGTGATTTATATTGCTACCTGTACATCATGTCCGGCCTTTTATATAGGCAAGCCAAATAAGATGTTAAAGGAATGCATATCTAAACATTTATCTGATATAAAAATAAAGTACAAACTAATGCTCTTTATATGCATATTCATAATAATGTTAATCATACCTTTAAGTTCATGGTGATAGCTATAATCAGAGAGACTGCCAGAGGAGGAGATGTGGTAAATAGAACTGAGACAGAAGAAGCACGTTGGATTATGAACTTAAGAGCACATTGTTTTCCTGGGCTGAATGGGAGTGTCCCACTTTAGCCCTTTTTGATGGAAAGGAGAATTAGTAACAAACATTAGTTGCGTAAGCTCGTACACACACAAATGAATGAAGATTATTGGTTGAAGATTGTTTTTTAAATATGTTTAAACTCAAGCACATTGGGATCTAAAGAAGGTTAGATTTGCCAAAAGTGCTTGTCCATCCGTATCTAAGTCTATCAGATTTTAACAGTGAATAAAGTTTTATATTTTATTACATTTTTAAATTCAAATTATTGATGGTAATACACCCTGGTCTTTTCTGAAGCATTATTTTGTTTAACTGGGGATATTGTAGGTGTGTGTGTCTTTTTATTTATTGAAATTCTACACATACTCATAGATGCCATGCTTGTAGACAAGTATATGACTGAACTGTGTTGTAACTATAGTCTACACCTCTTACCTGTTATAGCTGTTGGGAAAATCATTGTTAACACTACCTGACAAATTCTACACATACTCCCAGATACCATGTTGATGTTATACACATACCTAACAGTCCGTTATTGCACACAATCTGGTCAAGGCTTGACGGGATGCAGGTGTTAATGTGACATATTTTGGAACAGCTGTCATACACTTTGGATGAGATGCTACAATGACAGGTTTGTTTCCATATACATTTTCTTTTTATGTTCAGGTCTGACTATCCATTATATGTCAGTATAAGCTGCCTACATTTCTTGGATCATCACACTTATTTGTCAGGGGAACAGGTTACTGGGCAGCAGATTTGGGCCCATTATCTGGACATGCTGGACAGATCAGAATAGTTGAGGGGTATGACTATGCATACAGTTTACTACCTGAACATTCTGCCACAGTCTGTAGAGTTGGTGGTTATGATTACGCTTACAGCATACTATCTGAACATTCTAGCAAAGTCTGTACAGTTGTTGGGTCTAATTATGCATACAGCTTTCTATCTTAACATTCTTGCAAACTCTGTACAGTTGTGGGGTATGATTATGCATACAACTTACTACCACTCCCAGGATTCAAACCCCTGCTGTGTGTGGTAAAAATATTACAGCTGATATCACAATATACTGTGCTACCAGGGAATTGATGTAAAGCATTCCAATGGTTTCTGTCTAAGTCTCCCTCAGCTGTTCTATATCACTGACCTCTTGGGACTTCCCACATTGTTATACTGTACTTCCTACACATTTTAACTGTGTTCAACAATGTGCGTAAGACTGCTTAATACAACAGTACTATTTATAAAATGCAACACTACAACAACATATGAAAGCAGAATGTACACAAGCACTCCAGGGGTTATACTTTTAATCACTATATATTACACCTTTTTTCCACACAACCTATATGACAGTCTACTTGCCAGATTGTCTGGTTTATTCAGTACATCCCATACACAATACATTTTTATACTGGTACAACACTGTCTAGTACTGTTATATTTATTTGTTATGACAGCACATGCAAGAATATTACTAACCTGACTCGCGATGCAGCCATTGCAGCCTAGCAGCATGGGCTTGTTGGTTCGCAGGCCGCTCATCTGCAGCTGTCGGAGAAATACAGTGATATTTAGCCATTACCTATCCATAGTATACACAAGCTAGGCAAGCATTATCTATGTAGTAGAATGAGTACTTACTCAGTGCTGGGGCATCAGCCATCTGCCAGGATTCTTGGATCCACTGCTCCAAGAGATCACCCCTCCATTGCTTCAGGTCAGCATGGTGATGCCTGACCTGCTCACCAGTCTGGGGGATACTAGTGGCACTCGTGAGGTCATGGGTGAGACTGTCCAAGGCCGCCGCTTTATACTGTGAGCCCTGATACTGGTCCTGCAGTAGTCTCTCCTCATGGTGTTTTACCAGGATCCATACCATGAATCTGGACTCCTGGGTGCCCCAACACTGCTCTCTAAATCGAGTGCCTTCCCCAACTCCAACCATTCTGCCTACAGTAGGGAGCTGCAACCAGTTATGGGAATTATTGGTGCCTGTGGGGTTTAAATATGCCCAATTTCCCACACTTTCCTGTGATTGGATGGTTTTGAAAAGGCTAAACTATGGGCACACCAGCTTACCTAATGTTGGCATTGCTTAAAGGGGCATACCACTGGGAAGATTGAGTTAGCTGGCCTACACATTGCTTACACCACATAAGCTAACCCGTGCAATGCTTAGCATAGCTTAATATCTAATTAACATTATATTTTCCTTTTGACATTGATTTATTATTTGTTACATGTTATATCTGTGATTCATGTGTACGTACACTGTATGGAGTCCTGGGGAATTCAACACTTTATTACAATAACACCTCACATCTGGCCTTACTGCATTACTCCAGTTCACATATTTATGTTATGTAGCAGGTTATACAACATCACACTGTACATAGATTAATTTCACATGTTCAGTTTGATTTTCCTATGGTGAGGATTTAACTGGTGAAATCTCAACCTTGTTTACTGCTGTGATGGCTTAGTGGTTAGCTACTGTGACTGTAGTTTATAGAGTCCTGGGTTTGAGCCTTGCAAAGTCTGTTTATTTTGTTGCTGGGCAGAACATGGGCCATTGGATACAGAGTGATTAAGGCACTTTAAAGCAGTTGTAAGTGGGTGTGTGCGTGTTTGTGTGGAGCTAAGCACTGCTAACGTCCGGTTACAGTTTCTTATACTCAGTAAGCTTCCAGATTGCTTAATCTGTGTGGGCAGTGCTTACCCCTGTGCAAACGCACTTAAACACGTTTACTTGTGCTTACATATGCTTACTACTGCTTAGTTGTGCTTAGACCTGCTTACCAGTGACTTATTCATTATGACACTGATACGTCACATGTGCATTTCCTGCAGTACTCTTGTTCATAAATATGTGTTATTTAGTGGGTTTTGCAGCAAAATATTGGTTATAATGTGCTTTTCCAAGTAAAATAGACTGTGCTGCAGTGGGACTCGAATCAGGAATGCCTGCTCGTTAGGTGAATGGCCTGCCCACTACACTATTGCTGTTCTGCTTCATTTGCATATATCTTCCTTGTTATCCTCTTCAGCCTTTTAAGCTGTTTTAACCTTAGCTAAGTGATGGGCACACCTGCGCACATATGGTTAGCTTTAATTGGATTTAAAAAAAAAAATAAAAGGGTTTCTTCATTTACTTTTTCTGTACTGTTGCTGTTGTACAAATGGGGAACTGTTGGTGGGGATCTGCAGACACCTGTGAGCGATCTCTCCCATTTCTTCCCACTTTTTGCTGTTCTACATTGCAGTGGCATGTTTATTCTGAGAGCTCTGCTCTCAGACATGCCCCCTGTACTTGTACACACTCCGTGTAAGCCTAGGAGCTTGGGCAGCGCACCTTCATTGATATGCATGGCACACTGCCGTCCTACTCCTAAACAGGTGCTTCCGTGCAGGACTAAGGTAATGCTGCATGGAAGATTGCTTAATCTGGGGGACTTTCAAATTTAAAGAAGATAAATCTTTGTTGTTTTCCCATCAAGATCACAGATTTGGCATCCAACCTAGAAGAGAGAAAATATTTGCTGCCCATGACTTACACTCTAATTTCTCAATCACTCTCTGCACCTTTTCAGACCACAATTCATTGATACTAAAACTTCAAAATGGGTACAAACCATTAATCTTTAACTCCAGAATTACAGCATATATAACTAAAATTAAAGAGTTCAAACCCTGGTTATTATCTGAATTACAGTTCTTCTTAGATATTAATTAAACCACAGAGATATATAACATAATGATATGGGACTCATTAAAAGCTTACATATATGGTAAAACCCAAACTTGGTATAAAAAAAAAATCAGAGAATGGAATTCTAAATGATTAGATCTACAATCTAAACTTTTGTCAGTAAAAGCTGAAAAAAATCAAAATCATTTGGAGATGAAAAAGAAAGAAGTATTAAACAATAAATACAACAAAATTCTAACACATAAAACTAGTTTAGCTTTAGAAAAACTAAAGTGTAATACCTTGGCCACTTTTCCTAAATATCTACATACTTTATCCACAAGAATCAAAATACAATCAAAAGTTAATAACATTAAAAGTATCTTCCATTAAAAGAAAGGGAAAAATGTCTCAGATATAGGTGACATTCTTGATGCCTATAAAAATCACTATATGGAACATTTCCAAAAAGAAAATATACATATAGATCAATTAAATCTAGATGAAAAATGTTCTAATATAAAAAAAACAGAAAAATTAAAACTAGATCTGCAAGCACCCATATCCTGCAAAGAAATTACAGAAACAATAAAAGAGGGTAAAAATAATAAAGCTCCAGGTATAGATGGCATAATTATGGAAATATATAAACTTTTTCCTTCAAAGATCCTATCCCTCTTCCATAAAAGTCTATTAGAAATTCAGTCACAAGGTTTAATACCACCCTCTTGGAGATATTCCTTAATCACACCATTCCTAAAGGAAAACAAATCTCCAAACCACTGTACCTCATATAGACCTATATCATTATTAAATAATGACTATAAGATATTTATGACAATATTAACTAACAGAATGAAAATACCACTATCCAAAACAATAAATAATGATCAGACTGGATTTATATATCATAGACACACACATGACAATATTAAAAAGATAATGTATCTTATAGATTATGTTAATAAAGAAAATAAAGAAACATAATTGGCTTAGATATAGAGAAAGCCTTTGATTCCCTAAATTGGGACTATTTATTCAAAATCCTAATGCTATTTTAACTTCCTGCATCATTTGTTCATCTCCTAAAGAATATATAAACAAATAATTTAGTGTATGTCAAGTTAGGTCCTTTTACCTCTGAATCTATACATATAACAAAAGGCACTAAACAAGGATGTCCCATGTCACCAATTCTATTTGCTCTGGCTATTGAAATATTGGCAGATTCAATTCATATCAATATAAAAATCAACAGAATAAATGTTTATGAACAATACAATTCTAAAGTAATGCTATTTGCTGATGACATATTACTAACATTATCTAATACAGAAGAGACATTAGAAGAATCAGATATATTAATTGAAAAATTTCATATGACTTCAGGACTCCATTTAAATAAATCAAAATCAAAATGTTTATTTTTAAATAAAAAAATAACTGCAGACTAAGGGGGATCACATCATAGGGAAACAAGAATCTACCTTAAAATATCTAGGAATTGAGTTATGCAAGGATGATAATGAATTAGTCTCAAAAAACTACAATAATGTCATCAATACAATTGAAATCTCTGTGGAAAATAGAACAAAATAATATTAACATTTGAAGATAGACTACAGTTAATAAAAATGGTTTTACTGCCCAAGATCCTATATATAGCCTTGACAATACAACTGTTACCAGAAAGGAATATACTTAATGAAATAAATTCATGCCTAATTAAATTTTTATGGTTTCCCAAAGAAACAGAATAGCTTTAATACATACCAGACCGTGGAAACAGGGAGGATTAAACTTTCTTGATATAGAAACATATATAAAAGTATCAATATCTAAAACAATCTCAGACTGGATAAGTCCAAATTACTCTGCAATTTGGAAAGAATTACTATCTGTAATATCAGTAAATGAATTTGATTTACAAAAAAAATGTCAAATCGATAAAAACAATTTGCCATGGCACATATTATGCATTAGCATGCAACATAACATAACTAAGCCAACTAAAACTCATATGATTAATTATTACATTGACTCATTTAGGAAAATTATTAATGCAAATAAGATTTAAAAATCTGGTTTGATCTTTTAACGCCATTTATAGTCACAAAGAACTTTCCAAATAAAATATATAGAGAAATTATTAATTCCTAGGAACAGAAAGGATTTGTTTGTTGGCTCCAATGTATCAAAGAACTAAAAGATTTAGATATGCAAGTAATAAAAACAACATACAAAATTCCACAGCAGGACTGACTAACTTTACAGAGCATTCTGTCATATTCGCAAGATTTAAGCAGAATAATTAACAATTCTTCATTTAAAGAAATACCTATATTTACGAAATACATATATGAAATCATATATAATGACTTTGACATGGGAAACAGTATTTCAAAATGTTACAAAATACTGATAAACTATAAAACAACACCCAAAATCTCATATTAGAAATATATAACAAAAGGACACTCAATACAGTTAACTGAAGATATTAAAACAAATATCTTATTATCGATAAAATATATATCCTTTACACAATACTGGAAAGATTTTAATTGGAAATGGTTGCACAGAGGATTCTTAATCCTAGACAGAATCAGTAAAATTAGTTCTTCCATAAAAGGAATATGTTGGAGATGTGAACAAGTACACAATGCTGATTGGAGCCACATTTTCTTTGATTGTGTTAAAATTAAGCCATTTTGGAATGGTATTAATAACTTTCTACAAGCTTTATTTAATGAATCATTTTATTTAACTAAACATCTTGTATTATTAAATGTGAACGAAGGTCCTCATTTGAATAGGTCAAACATGTATCTAGTATGGACTATACTTGCAATTTCAAGGAAGTTTATAACAAGAAGATAGAATACAAACACAATACCAACTTTGGAAGACTTCTACAGCCTACTGAAGACCACAGCATTATTGGAAATTAAAATTAAAGAACTAAGAATGTATCCAAAGCCATTTATCAACAACCCTTGGGGAAAAGTCTTATCATTGATTGACACTATACAATAATCGATCAGACAGTCTGATAATAGATTGAACATACTTATAAAGTAACTGTATACGTTAAGATCGGTCATAGTGTCAGGCTAATGTAAATAGTGTACATAGTTAGTTAAGATGTTATGTATAAATACTATGGAATTAATTCAAATGTATTTGAAAAAAAAAATGAGAATAAAAGATTTAAACCATAAGCGACCAAAGTACCAAACTTTAAAATACATACTGTCTCTTTATAAAGTAATTTCATCTTTATTTCTACCTCATTCTACTCTTTAACACTTTCTAAAATTGTACCCCTTAAGCATCCCATGGGGTGGGAGGTTGGCATATCGGTTAAAGTGTTTACCTTACAAACACAAGTTGCAGGGTTTGATTCTCACATGGTAATTAACAGGCTTAAAAAAAAAATCAAGAGCAGTTAGCCTAGTACTAATCTATGAACCTAATCTATGAATATATCCCCCCATGACACAACATATAGTGAAGTGCTATAGGACCTTCAGTTTTCTTATTTTTAACATCCCTGAGATGCTCCTGTATCCTGACCTTAAAAGACCTCTTTCTTTTACCAATATAAAAAAGATTACAGGAGCATCTCAGTACATAAACAACACCTATAGTATTACAATCCACACACTGACTGGTGGTATAAGCAACATGATTAATTTTATCAAAAAAAAAAAGGAACTACATACTGATAAATGGAGCACCTCCCACATTGAAAAATTCCCATAGGCTTTGGTTCGACCCATAATTCAGTCTTTGGAACCGCAAAGGTACTATGGACAACCATGTTCCTTATACTATGACCCCCTTCTTTTTATATCACAAAGGTATTTGGATGAGTTATTGTTAGAGGCTGTCATTAATAATATGGAATTTAAATTAAAAAAGACATGTGGTATGCATTATGAGAGGAACATTCCATACTATCCATATGCTATGAATAATTTTCTGCTTAAGGAAGTGAATGGTATCAAGGACTTGGGAATACAGTTTGATACTGATTTTGTCTTTGATTCTCTCTTAATAAACATCATTAGAAGATGTTATCATGAAATGAGAAATTTATTGAGGACTATTGTGAGTAGGAGTGGGGATGTATCATTACCAATTTACAAAGTAGGTATAATACCAGTGATTTACAATGTTGGGCCTGTGTGTATGCATAACTCCTTACAGAATGGAACATTACAAAAGGCTACAAAAGTGTTTTTTTTTTAATTGCAAATAAGAGATTTTAGGTATATAAGGTATAGTAAAAGGTTAATGATGTTACCTTTCTTTTCTATTAAATATAGATTTTTAGGAGAAATTAAATCATTATATGTAAATGTATACTATCAGATAGTTACAGAGCCAGTTCAGTCTGGGTATTTATAGATTGAATCACCATCTAGCTAACTGAAATAACAATTAATATTGTGGAAATAGGTAGTTGCAAATCTAAAAAAAATGCAAAAACCTTTTTCATTTTAGAGCTGGTTGTTGGGGAACTTCTTGCCACTTAAGATTAGAAAGTTAAAGACTATTACTTGGTTTAAATAGGGTTTGGATAGTCTGTTGTGTGAACCTAGACTTGAAGGTAGCAAGCTCACAGAAGGCCTGATAAGGCTTTGAGTTTGAAGCTTATAACACTAAACATTGAAAATTGTCTGCAATGGTTTGCAATGGTTTTGTTTATTACTAACAAACATTCCAGACTTTATACATTTTTGTAATGGCTTACCAATGTTCTTTTGCATTTCTTGTGAAGATGCTAGGACTTGAGCAAGAAGATAAACTTATGGTTTAAGGTTAGATGCATAGGTTTATATTTTATGGAGACAATATAGGTTATGGGTGCATGCATTGCATGCCATTACGGATTCAAGTGCACACATCAAGAAATCAGGAAACTTCAAACACATTCATGGCCACAGTCCTATGACTTATATAACAATACTGCTATAATTTTAAATATTAAATAGGCAGACAGGAGTTGTGGTGTATTTAACCTTCTGTCCATGCTCTTTTAACAGGTTAAAGGTTTCCAAGGCATTCACTAAGACCCTGACTCACTGGCAATGATGAAATGTTTTCAGTGTGTAGAAATCTTAGAAGAAAGCATTTAGAGCAGGCTATTTGTTTTATAAAACCGGTGTAACCAAGAATGATTCATAAAGCAATATTAGCTGGAAACAAGATTAAATTCATGCCCCTGGATTTATGAAGCCCATTATAGTGTGCAGGAATAGCTTTAGAGCTGTTTTTGGCAATATGGCCGACGTGCGATCGAGGAATGAGCTCCTGGGATGTGCATGTGAGCTCATAGACTAATCCTGCACGGACTGACCTCCTGTATGTAAATTACCCTTGTTTGCAGGTGAAAAACATGCAAATGAGGGTAATAAGTGATCCAGGAAGCTGGCAGCTGTCCATGCAGGATGAATGCAGTGTGCAGAAATGCACTCGGCTAGTAACCAAGTACATTTCAGCAATCTACAAAACGGAGCTATGATAGCTCCAAATAAAGGCTGCATATCATTGAGGAAGCATGCTAATGGCCAAGTAGAAGGCCATTGGCATTGCAAATGTTAAAAAAGCTTTTAATTTTTTTTCGCTGATCACGCCTGTTTAAACATAGGGCAGCGACAAGGAAACGGGATCGAAGGGAAAATAATAAAATAAACTTAAAATAAGCATTCTAACTAAAATCAGTATTCTGCCATGCAAGTCAGTGGCTGGCAGAAGACAACCTAGCCAGTGAGTAATGGTTGCTAAGGGGGGAGACTCAGTGTGGGACATGTAACTATGCATTAGCAGGCAATCCTATGCAAATGAGGGAAAGGTTAGTGAATTCCAGATTTTCCCAGGGTGTGAGGCAGGTCCCAATAGTGTAAGAAAATAGCTGGGTGCAAGACTAGGATATAGGTGACATCATGGGGAGGGGGTGTCAGGCATACTGTAAGTGGATTAGAGATCTGTGGCTCGGGATTGCTCCTAGCTTAGCACAGCTAGGGGTGTGTCTAAACCTGCCTAGCACTCTTTACAAAATGTAAGCGGGTGTGCATGCCACGCATCAGATTTTACTGGAAGAAAAAGGAAGTTAAACCAGGAAAAAGCAGCTCTATGCACATTTGAGCACTCTGTTTGAGTGGCACACACAGGCTTAAACAGGGAGGCAATGGGAAGGGAAAACAGCAGTAGGAAGGTAATCAAGCTTAGATGACAGATGAAATGTATCAGAATCAGCCAATAACACAGGCAGCAGACCAGCGCAGCACATCTATGCAAATACCTTTCCCCCTTGTTTTTCCCAAAAACTTGCACCACCGGTGTATACAGATGGGGAAATTTTACAAAACAAAAGCAAGAGAAAAAATGTTAGGGGCTGCTTTTGCTATCATAAACCAGCATGTGCAAGAGGCTGAGGGTGGTAATGATGTAAATGCTGCTGAGCAACCCACAGTGAGGAGGCAGAGAAGAGTGTACAGACCCAGGGTAACCTACCAAGGGCTACATGAGGTGGAGATAGTGTAGTGCTATAGGGTGGACAGGGATCTCCTACAGCAAATTGGCGAGCTGTGTTGGCCACGCCTGACACACAGAACAAACAGAGGAGACCCCATCCCAGTGGATACCAAGGCATGTGTAGGCCTAAGAATACTAGCTACAGGTACCTTCCAAAGGCCAACTGTGGATATTATGGGGATTTCACAGGCATCAGCATCCAGGGTACTCCACTGGTTCCTGGATGCCATGTCAGCCCATGTTGGTGAGCACGTATATTTCCCCATCACCCATGAGGCGTTGGCCAGCAATATGTGTCTCTTCCACCAAATAGCAGAATACCCTGAGGTAGTGGGTGCAATAGACTGCACGCACATGCATATTAAAGCACCACCTGTTGAGCGAGGTAGGGTCTACATCAACCACAAGGGCTTCCCCTCCATCAACTGCCAGGTTGTGTGTGATACCCAGGGCATGATAATGAATGTGTGTGCAGGCTGCCCTATAAGCTACCATGATTCCCACATCTGGCATCTGACAGAGCTGTACCAGACATTTGCCAATGGGGACATCCCACATGGTCACCTAGTGGGGGATGCTGGATATGCACTACACCTATGGCTGCTGACACCCATCAGAAATGCACACACACCCAAACAAGAACTCCATAATGAGGCACACGCACAAGCACGAATCATAATAGAGCATGTGTTTGGGATGCTCAGGTCACGGTTCTGGTGTCTGAACACATCCGGTGGAGCCTTGCAGTACTCACCAACTACATATACCCAAATTTTCCTTGTATGTGCCATGCTACACAATATGATCCTGCAGAAACAGCTGCAGCAGGAACAGCATGGGACAGGTCCACACAGCCCCCCACCAGTGCCAAGGCCTGCACAGGTGCAGAGTGACTCAGAGGAGGAACAACCTGAGCCTGCCCTAGTAGGCAGAAGGAGGTGTGCCCACTATGCCCTGGCCTTGACAAAGAGGCAACGCATAGCACATGCACTGACACAGTAGGGACCCAGGGAATGACTCCCCCTTCCAACTCTCACATACAGTAAAAGGGATGCCAAACATGACACTACCTGTGCTCAACCATGTATAGAGAGTGTACTATGTACATACGACATAGGCAGCCCTGCAGCACAACCCTCAATACTGGGACAACCATAAGGTAAGTGACTCACACATGCCAGTTGGCGGGGCACATACCCAACAACAGTAACAGCCAGCAGGATTGGTGTAGACAAACACAAACAAATGCTGTACTATGGCCTCTGAATGAGCCTTATGGGTAACCCCTACCCCAGGCCTACACAGACAAACTACAGCAGGCAAGCCAGTTGGATGTAAGTTGTGAAGGCTAGGAAGTCAGAAACTAATATGTAGGTAGCGAAAGCTAAGATCTGTAGTACACTGGTATGCCTCTAGACAGCACGATAGGTAAGACTACAGACTGAAATGGTGTACCCGATATACAAGTACAGTCCTAGCAAATGTGTAAAAGTGTAAGATCTGCTCCACCATCGTATGTACACTTATAGTTGCAGTTAGGTGTGCCCCCTCCACCCCTGTGTAGAAATGTAGAAACAGTCAGGTGTCCCCCCGCTATGCAAAAATGTAGCAACAGTCAATGGCAAATGACCAATGGATACCCTGCAGTCACAGCATGCTACCTGTTGGTATACAACAAAAAAGGTTAGCACCACAGTACAAACTACCAGGACTTGATCCACACATGCAATATAGATGGCCATACTGGGCATGCTCACGCACTTAGAGGAATGAAGGCAATGTCAGTCAACAACATACTGAAAGACCATACTGGGCAGGCTCACACACTTAAACACATGAAGGCCATGTCAGCAAACACCAGTGGAACAGACATATCTGGCAGTTGCAGTTCTTAGTGAAGACACATGTCAGTATGCACCACTCCTACCTTGCACACACAGTGGATAGGAATACAGACATATATGTAAGAACAGCACACTATAATAAGCCAAAGGTAGACGGACATAGATGTGTTGAAGAGAGTGACTGTGACAAGGAGCCATCTGGGCCTGTCCCACCCAGCACACAGCCAAAGGGCCCCAAACAGATGAGGTGCAGGTGTCACTCACTGCAGATACTAGCCACCAGTATCTTTCAGCGTGACGGTGTGTTGCATGTGCCAGCTGTGCAACATGACTGTACAAGGAAGTAGTCACCTAGTAGCTGCATACATGAACCTGTGGCATATGACCCCATGTGTACCCACATGTGGCATGTCAACCCCTACATGAATGGGTTACGGCCCATGCATGCACTGCCCTCTACCCATAGGTGTATCATGACAAGCGTGCTGAGATCATCCAATGTGAAATATACCTTTGGGAGAGCTGTAGCTCAGTAATCCCTATGGTGCGTCACATAACTGCATACTGCTGTACTGATAAACTAGTTAGGTAGTAGTCCTAACCCCAGACTTGGCAACTGTGTGAGTGTGTGTTTGTGTGCGTGTCTCTTGGTCTCTGACTGTGTAGAGAGAAATGTTTTTCAGGCTACTCACACTCTGTACAGTTCATATACACAACTTTGGCAAGGCTGCTGGTGTCACTCACCTAGAAATACACCTCAGGGGAAATCATAGCCTAGTAATCTCCATAGAGTGTCCTGTAATGGCATATTGCTGTAATGTGATAAAGTAGTTATGTAGGTGTTCTAACCCCAAACCTGCCAACTGTGTGCTTGTGTGTGAATGTGTGTCTGACTGAGTAGAGAGTAATGCTTTTTAGGCCTCTCACACCCCGTACAATACATATACTCAACTTTGGCAAGGCTGCTGATGTCTCTCACCTAGAAATACACCTCTAGGGAAATCCTAGCTCAGTAATCTCCATAGCGCATCTTGTATCTGCGTACTGGTGTAGTGTGATAAAGTAGGTAGGCAGGTATTCTAATCCCAGACCTGGCAACTGTATGCTTGTGTGTGTGTCTAACTGAGTAGAGAACAATGCTTTATAGGCCACTCACACCCCATACAATACATATACTCAACTTTGGCAAGGCTGCTGATGTCACTCATCTAAAAATACACCTTGGGGGAAAGCATAGCAGATCCTGTAACTGTGCCCTTCTGTAGTGTGATAAAGTAGTTAGGTAGATGTTCTAACCCCAGACCTGGAAACTGTGTGAATGTGTGTCTGACTAAGTAGAGAACAATGCTTTTTAGGCACTCACACCCCGTACAATACATATACTCAAGTTTGGCAAGGTTGCTGATATCACTCACCTAGAAATACACCTCTGGGGAAATTATAGTCCAGTAATCTCTGTAGCGCATCCTGTAACTGCACACTGCTGTAGTGTGATAAAGTAGTTAGGTAGGTGTTTTAACCCCCAGACCTGGCAATTGTGTGTGCCTGACTGAGTAGAGAACAATGCTTTTTAGGCCACTCACACCCCATATAATACATATACTCAACTTTGGCAAGGCTGCTGATGTCATTCACCTAGAAATACACCTCTGGGGAAATCATAGTCCAGTAATCTCCGTAGTGCGTCCTGTAACTGCACACTGCTGTAGTGTGATAAAGTAGTTAGATAGGTGTTCTAACACCAGATCTGGCAACTGTGTGTTTGTGTGTGTCTGACTGAATAGAGAGCAATTCCTTTTGGGCCACTCACACCCCGTACAGTACATATACTCAACTTTGGCAGGGTTGCTGATGTCACTCACCTAGAAATACACCTCTGGGGAGGTTATAATCCAGTAATCTCCATGGTGTGTCCTGTAACTGCGTACTGCTGTAGTATAATAAAGTAATTAGGTAGGTGTTCTAACCTCGGACTTGAAAGTGTGTGTGAATCTGTCTGTCTTTGTGTCTCTGTCTGTTTATTACTGATTGACAAGCAATGCTTTTTAGGTCACACACACTCCTTAGAATTCATATACCCAAAGTTGGCAAGGCTGCTGATGTCACTCACCTAGAAATACACCTCTGGGAAAGTCATAGCCCAGTAATGTTTGTAGCACGTCCTGTAACTGTAACTGTGTACTGTTGTAGTATGATTTAGAACTGTGGTAGGGTTCTATCACCACCCATGGCAGTTCTGGATGTCTTGAGTGTGTTTCAACGTCTGTGTATGGAGCAATGCATCATAGGCTACTCACTTTCAGTACAATTCAAATGCCGTACTTTGCCAATCTTGCTGATGTCATTCTTGTGAAATACAACTTTGGGGAGAAAGTTCCCTGTAGTCCCTGTGGTGCTGCTCCATGTTGTAGTGTGATATAGGCCTTGGTCAGCAGTTCTATATCCACACATGACAGTTGTGGATGTTTTGTGTGTGTCTCACTGTTTGTGTAGGGAGCAATGCATTTTAGGCTAGTCACTCGCAGTACAGGTGAAATTCCCTACTTTGGTAATCCTGCTGATGTCAGTCACTGTGAAACACACCTTTGTGGAAAGAATATTCCATTGATGTCTGTGGTGCGTACTATAACAGTGTAGTGCTGTAGTGTAATAAACTAGTTAGGTAGGGGTTCAATTCCCAGACATAACAGGTGTGTGTGTGTGTGTGTGTGTGTGTGTGTGTGTGTGTGTGTGTGTGTGTGTGTGTGTGTGTAGCTTGTATCCTGTGTAGAGGTGAGCGTATGACACCTGTGGCCAATGTGAAGGGGGTTTTGCTCATTACATTTATGGTGGCCCTACTATATCATAATATCAACCATACAGGGATAACAGATGTAAATTAGCTGGGAGGCTGAGGTGCAAAGCCATACCCATACATGTGACATCAAGGTCAGCCAATCCACTATTACCCAGAGCACACACTCAACCCATGTGTCATACACACACACATGCTTAGGCAACAGCCAGTATGTAGTTAGTACACTGCATACTGGCCACTGATAGCAACTATGCAGTGATAGCAGTGGGCTACAGAGGGCATGCCACCCTGCTTATCTGTCCAATATGCACATGCATGCAGACAGCGCACCTCCACCATGTTCTCTAATGGACACCTGCAACACCTGTGGTGCCTTCACACGTGACGCACAATGGATATACCATGCCTGACAACATGCCCTGTATGGACAGATGACATTGACATCAGGGAATGCTGTTGGCATGCTATCAATGTGGGTGAAAGGTAAACCAGCTGCCCATTACAAGTTCCTGCCACAGGTGGGCAAGACTGGCACCTCTGATGATAATCTGTGCTCACAACATGGGCCAGACACCCCAGGTACAGTTCCACATGTCACTGTACATGCTTGTGGGAGGTGTTCACATCCCAGACACCATCCATGTCATGGACTAAGGAACACATACATGGCATGTGGTGTACAGCATTGGCCACACACAATAGTCACCCAGCTGACTGGATGGGGGATGCAATACCCACCTGTGTGGGCAAATGCAGTAACTACAGGCCTGAGCCATAATGCAGACCATTGTTATGTGGCCTGATGCCATGGTATACCCATTGCCTACCCTTGTACAGCCTGCTGGCACAGTTGACCACCACACACCCATGTAGACATGCACCCATGCAAGTCAGAACTGGCACCCTGGGTGTTCATGTGTGTGTGTGTGTGTGTGTGTGTGTGTGTGTGTGTGTGTGTGTGTGTGTGTGTTGTATGGTGCGGATGTCCACATCCACACTCACTACAACCCCCCAGGACATACTGAAGCATGCTGTCTGATGTCTGAAATCTCCTCATACTCTTTGCCCATACGGCCTCTGTATGACCCGTGTGGTGCACGTGATACCTGCACATTGATGTGTTGTGGCAATCCCACTACTGATGAGTTGCACTCCTGGCTCTGTCAAGTGTGTCAATGTGTGTGCATCCCTGTGCAAGTGTGCCTGTGTTGACGCTAGCACCTGTTCATGCAGACAGACACGTGTACGACACCTACCGTATATCTACCGTATCCCTGTTGCAGATGTTACTCACCCTCACATATATGTTCTGAGTGCTCCACATCAGGTAACCCATGTGGTGCATCCAATAACTGCATTGAACTGTGATAGCACTACATAGTTTCAGGGGTTTGATACACTGTGCTGGTAAGTGTGTGACACAAACATGCTTCAGTTTTACCCTCCCATCCCTCCCTGACATGTCTCTGCCTCTGTCTGCCTCCCCCACTCCCTCTCTGATGGATGTGGAGACCCTCACCTGCATTGCTTAGGTAGCAGCATGTGTATTTTATGTGATGCTCATGATCAGCTGATGGCCTCTGCACGAATTGCAGTCCTCACTTAGCTGATTGCATGTGGAACAGCTGTGGTAACATTCCCATAGCCAATTATATGGAAACACACTCCAATACCTAGGAACATCGTGGTGGTGTTAGGTCTTTGCAATTACTGTGAGCAGGAACTAGATTTGATGTTTGGCAAACAGCATCCCAGATGGATTGGGGATTTACCTCTAACAACACACATTGTGGAAAGAGGGCAACCAACAGGAGGGTGATGTGCCTGACCTGACTACAGACTGTAAGTGCTGCTATACTGCATTTGGAGTAGTGTTGGTTTAACAGTGTTTGTCTGGATATGCCTGCCGTACATGTCACAATACCTCCCATGTCAGTTCCATGTATATGAGGGATCCCCATCTGCAGGGTCATCTGCAGACTGGGCAGTGTTGTGCCTATGGTTTCATGTGTTAGCCACAGTGCATCAATCTGTGGAATGCAGAAGGTAGTGAGAGGATAGCAGTCTGTAGATGATGAAGGCTGTGACAGTTACTGACTTCATATCCCTCATAGGACATATGTTGCAACAAACCCTGTTACAATGGAAAATATATGAGGTTATCTCAGCAACATGTCTATACTGGCCCTGTGTATGTGCTGTCAGCCACACCTCTGTCAACCTTTGTACATATGGCGTGCATGACGTTGTGCATATATGCTGTACACCATAAATACTGTCATCATATCTGAAAACAAGCCAGTGATATATCAGATTGCTACACATGTTATGTACAGTAGTGGTTATATTTCATGACATAAGCTGGACATTCTGTGGATGACTGTACAGTACTGAGGTCTGTGTAATGATGGTAAATGTCGGCAGTGTGTACGGTTAATATGTACTTCAGCCTGTGTACAGACTGTGGTAGATAGATTCATAGGTTTATAGGTAGGTACTAGGCTAGCTGTCCAAAGGCATTTATAAGCCTAGCCAGAATGTGTTGGCTTTCGCCGCCTCCTTAGATTAGTTCCCTGTGCCTCTGTCCAGCAGAGCCACTGTAGTAATCCCCGGGGTAAACGTTCTGTTTCTCATCCACTTGTCAAGGCTCCTCTTGAAGAGTGTTAGCTAGGAGCTCTGCCTAATGTAGATTGGAATCTTGTTCCAAAGCATGGGAAGTCTCTGTGACAGGAATCTATCCCTCCAGCACATCCCATTTATTGTTGTGGTGAGGTTTAGATCCCTAGAGTGTGTGGCTCGAGGGGATAAGCTTTTCTTTAGGTGGAGCATGTCGATCAGTTCTGGGTTGGACATGGCCTTGTATGTCAGGCAGAGATCACCTCTGAGTAGGCATTATTTAACCGAGTACAGATGGAGTTTCTTCAGTCGAGCTGCATAGGGCATCTGTTTGAGGCCAGTGATCCTCTTGGTGAGGTACTTCTGTGGTCTTTCCAGCTGTTGCAGGTGTCTTGTAAGATACATCCCAAATGGGGCGTTGTACTCTATGATGGGTCTGATGAGCGATGAGTAGTGGGGCAAAATGACCTCTTTTGATCTGGATGTGAACCCTTTTGTGATAAGATGTGCCACGTAGAAGGATTTTCTAACCACTTTGGCAATGTGATTATCAAAGGAGAGTTTACTATCTACTTGGGTCCCCAGATCCCTTATTATGTCTTCCATATTTAGGGAACTACCACCTATGTGGTAGTTTGTGGGTACTTTGTTTTTTCCAAAGGGGATGACTATGCACTTTTTGGCATTTAGCTTGAGGCCATGATTTTGACAGCAGGTGTCCGTCTTAGTGAGACCCTTTTGGAGGATGTCTGTGTCAGCCGGATAGTCAATTATAGCCCCTAGTTTGCAGTTGTCTGAGAACTTGGTCAGCCATAGTCCTCATGTGCTTGCCTGTACCTCTGGAAGTATATGCCGAACAGGAGGGGTCCTAGGACTGAGCCCCGGGGAATGCCACTTGTAACCGGTTTAGAGTCAGACCTAGCTCCTGCAACTCTTACCATGTGGGTTCTGTCCATGAGCCATTTGGTATCCCATCTTGTGATGTAGGGGTTTATGTTCAGGCTGGTGAGCTTGTCTGTAATACCAGAATGGAGAATGGTGTCAAAGGCCTTTGCGAGGTATAGGTAGGCTGTGTGTAGCACCTCTCCCTCGTCTATAGCCTTGGTAACTGTCTCAAAGAGGTCCACCAGGTTTAGGAGGCATGATCTGCCCTTAACAAAGCCAAACTGGGTAGGGTCCAGTGTTTGGAGGTTCCTAATGTCTCTGTTAATGAGTTTCATGATGATGTGCTCCATAGCCTTGCAGACCAAGCTAGTCAGGCTTATAGGGCAATAGTTCCTGGGGTCTGTTGTGGCTCCACCTTTGTGGAGCAGAATGGCTGTTGCTGTGCACCACTCAATGTAACCTGTGGAGAGGCTGAGTTTGAACAGTGTGTTTAGGTGATGGGTTAGTTCATCTTTGAGCTTGTGTAGGACGCAGCCTGGAATACCATCCAGTCCCATCAATGCTCTGTTTTTGGCTTTGGAGAGGGCTGTTTTAACCTGAGTGTCTGTGATTTCAGGAGCTCTACATTCTTCTGGTATGGTTATGGGCCCTTTTGGGGGTGAGAGGGGGTGAAGTCTGTGCTGAACCTGTCTGCCAGGATGTTGGCAATATCGGTCGGTTCAGTGTATTTTGTACCATTCTGCACTAACTACGAGCAGATCTGAGCATTGCCACTTAGATTCTTGACATAGCTAAAGAATGCATTGTGGTTATCTTTGGAGTCCTTGGCAATTTTTCTTTCGAAACTCGCCTTGGATGATTTTATGAGGGATCTTAGTTTCTTGATGATACTGATCAGGGATGTCTTCCCTTCTTGGGATTTTACTCTTTTCTGTACTAGTTACCTCCTTCTATTGTATAGCTTGTTTATGGCAGGAGGCCACCAGACTGGTTTCCTTTTCTTGGAGGAGTGAGTCTTGGCTTTGCTTGGGATAGCATGATCCATGCATTCTTGTAGGTGCCAGTAGAATGCATTAGTAAAGGATTTTGCAGCTTGGACAATGTTATCCTTTAGCATGGGGGCTTTGAAACTTTCCACCTCGGTCTTAAGTAACGTGAAGTTTTCTTTTGAAAAGTTTTTCACGGTGGCTTTCTTGTCCGGGGTGGGGGCGGAATGTGGATATCCAAAGTGATTTGTTTATGGTCAGATCTAACCAGTGAGGGGTTGACCTCTGGTGTTGAGAACCGGTCTCCCATGTTGGTGATGACCAAGTCCAATATGTTGTCACTTCTGGTGGGAGTGTTGACCAGTTGATCCAGGGCATTTGAGTTTATAAATTCTAGGAAATGTTGGGCAAGGGAGTTAGTACTTGAGTAGTTCTCCCAATTAATGTTTGGGTAATTAAAATCACCCAATATTAGGGTGTTTGGTAGGACCTTTATATTTCCCAGTGTTTCCAGAAATGCAGAATGTGGGTCCTAGGACATGGTGGGCGATCTGTAGCAAGCTACAATTTGAATTGCAGTTTTTCCCATTGTTAGTTGCACGTGGATGATCTCTGAAACATCCTGCCATGCCACTAACCTGGAGGTGTGGGTATCCTTGATTAATATGGATACACCCCCGCCTGTTGCATTTCTGTCCAGGTTCTGTGGCCGAAATGTATGGTATGAGTTGTATCCTGGTAGTGCTGGGGTGCTCTCTGGAGCCTTAAACCAGGTTTCTGTTACTGCACATATATCGATTTTCTCCATACTGAGGAGTGCCTTGAGTGCATCCATTTTGAGGTTTAGACTTCTGGCATTGAGTAGCATTACCCTCAGTTTTTTTGTTACTTGTGCTATTTATGGTGGTGGGTTTGTCTTTTGATCCTTGACAAAAAAAGGCACTATGGGGGTGGCAAGAGCCTTGGCCAGTATTCAAAAATCTAAGGGTGACAGGTGCAAGCCATCTCTAGTGAAGCAGCATGGCTTGTCGAGCATGTCATCCCAGGAGGACAGACACTGGATCCCCTTTGAATGACACCAGAAACATAGCTAATTGTTGAAATTGATAATTTTTTCTTTATACTGTGATATCATTCTTGGTGAGGGCAGGATGCTACTCAGGGTCAGGGTCATACCGGCCTGGGCTACAAGATCAGAGAGCTCTTCCATGTCTCTTTTCATGTAGTCCAGGGTGGTATGGCTCAGGTCATTCACACCAACATGGACAATGACAGAGTCGTATTTGGACTTGTTCTGGAGTTACCTGAGTGCTTGAGTTATGTGGTGGATCCTGGCACCTGACAGGCAGCTAACAGTAACCTTCTCCTTATTCAGCCTAGTGAGTGGGACGTCAGTGTGCCTGACTATAGAGTCACCTATTACTAGTATGTTGGGTATGTTATTTTGCCTTAAGGGCTGTGATTGCATGGCACACTGATTTTGTAAAGTATGTGTTTCATGATTTGTGTTGGGGGTTGGGGATGTCATTTTTCTAGCTCCCCTTCTTTCAGATGTTACATGCTGCCCCACTGTATGGTACCGTTTTGCCGTACATGTTTGTAGGGCCATACACACACATGTCCCATACCACAGTCAGCCATCATAACAAACTGTGTAACAGCCCAGTATATGTAGGGTCATTCTGTGAGTGGCACATATAAGGATTGCATAGAACAGATAGTCCATATACTGTAATATTATGCTAGCTTACCATATGTGGCTGTGGCTGTGTTCACATTGGTTGTGGTTATGCACTGTCACACAGGTGTATTTAACCCTGTGCTGTGACATGGCTGTTGAGCCTGCTATATATGCAGGTACATATGCATTACCCCATACGAGATGTAGGCCAGTGTTGAGCCAGTCTGCCTGTAGCCTGCACAGTGCATTGTTACATGCCTAGCAGCTTAGTGCACTTAACCAGTGGGATTTTATGTGCAGATACTTGCCAGATGTACTGCTGCTGGGTCTCCCTTAAATGTCATGTATGTCAGACAGAGCAGTGGGATGCTGTACAGATCTATGTCAATATCTAGTGGGTGGTATGTGTCAATGACACCCCTGTACCAGCAGTCATTATGTGTCAGGCCAGACAGGAGTGTGTGAATCCAACACCTATGGTGCCAAATGTATACCAATTGTTATTTGTTATACCCATCTACATGGCTGTCTACATCCATATTGTCAGGCCTGGTACACATGAGGTGCACTAAGGGATCATGTGTATACCTCTGGACTGTACAGGGTATTTATGAAGTGGGTATATTTGTGTAATGCTTTGCATAGTACTGGTGTTAGAGGGTGTGTATGTGTACATACTATTGTACCTTGGAATGCAGTCTGTCTGCATAGCTCACTACTGTGGGCCTAACCTCTTGCTGGACAGAGGTATGCCTATCATGTGTTGTCCATCCACCACACAGGTCCTGTGTCAGATATTACACTGGCAGTGTGTGTGTTGCATGCTATCAGTACATGGCTACATCCATGTCTATATCTACCCTCAATTCCCTGGCTAAGGGTATTACAAACTATCCTGTAACACCAGCGAATTGCTTAGTGTATGGCAAGAGTGTTCCACATATGTGCCTGTGTTCCAGCCTCTGTCCCCCAGCTACATACCAAGCTTTGCACATATGTCATGCTTTTGGGGGTTGTTCTGTAGTGGGCTGTGAGTATATCACACTGCTGTTGTTGCCATTAGTCCACTGCTGTTGTATCCCCCACACATACAGCTGGGCTGGGGCCATATATGTGTGGGCATCACCTACACATGTGCAGCCTTATGCACTGCAGAGGCCAGTGTATGTAACAGTGGTATATGAGCTTGTATTATTGAGTCTAAGTGGGGAGCACCATAAATGACCTAGGCTGTTACAAAATGTGGGGATATCAGGGGTGAGCTGCCACAAGGTATGTGAATGTACAGTACCATATACTCCATCTATATTGACATTATTTACATGACTTGGGGTACTGCAAGCCTACTGCCTCCTGCCATACAGACTGTTCTGTGCGTTATGCCTTGTTATGTACCGGGTACAACCCATTTGATCACAAACCGTCTTTACCTCCTACGGAGTTTGTACAGAGTGTAGATAGAGGCTGCTGAACTACACACCTGCAGTACATACTGTTGATTGTGTGGTACCCTGTGGCCCAGTCTGTCTGCACTATTGTACATTCTGAAGGGCTTGGTCTGGACAGCAACAGTTGTGAACCTTTCCAGACTACTGTATTAGTGTAACTGTTTCACAGTTGCAGTACTCCGTTTGTATGGTTGTCAGTATTTGAACAGCTATATGATATAGCATATAGAACTGTTATGTTATAATACACAATTAAAGGATTTCCATTTCTGCAAACCTGTGTGTGGTGTCTTTCCTATGACCTTTCTATGGGTATATGTTCCAGGCAATGATTTACATTAGTATGTGTCACCCATACAGTGTCCAGTTGTTCAGGTGTTAACTGTAGGCATAGTGGCTGTTCCATATTGTGTGCACCTCCTACATATGTATCTTACTGTACATATATCTGTGTGTGTATGTGTAGTCACATGTAGATATATGGTTCTGATATATATATATATATATATATATATATATATATATATATATATATATATATATATATATATATATATATATATATATATATATATATATATCTGTATCTGCATATATGTGTCTGTGTATCTGTATCCTGGGGACGTTGATGGCTTCCACATATTACATGTCCTATGGGAGGCAGACTGTACTTGGTAGTGTATTGCAGGGTGCATGTGTTTGGCTGTGGGGGGATGCCTATTCGTACAAGAAATATAGTGTGTGGGGCCTCTCAACCCTATTAATGGTGAATGTGGACATAGGTGTATTTGTTAATCTGCAATTGCTATCTACAGATGTATGGCCATATATACCTATATAGATATATTTATCTGCTAACAGATATATAAGTATATGTGCATAAATGGTGATATATATGTATAGAGAGTTAGTAAAACAACATATATATTTATTTATTTATTTATTTGTTTGTTTGTTTGTTTGTTTGTTTATTTATTTATTTATTTATTTTAGTTTGTTAACCAGGAAAGTCCATTGGGCCAAGGTAGCCCGTTTTCAATGGAGGCCCAAGGAGAAAAGCTCCAGACAGAAAGACAATATACAATATACAATAAATTAGTACAGCATATGAGAACAACAGTTTAACATTCAATATACAGCAAGGCAAGATTTTACATATCTTGAAATATATGAGCTGAGTCAATCACTTATAAGATATTAGCAAAAACAATAAATTTATGTTCATTTAATACATTACATGTATTTAGGCAAAGGAATTTTAGAGAGATGAATTGAAGCAGTGGCAGAGATTAGAGTAGAACAGAATAGGGATAGGTATCAGGAATCAAGTAGGATGGGTACAGGAGCACTCCCAGAGGGAGTAGAGGTGAGAGTGGAGTAGGGTTTTAAAGGATGGTAGGTTAGAGGTAGTTCTAATGTAAGGGGGAAGAGAGTTCCATAATCTGGCAAGGGAGAATGATAGTAGAAGTTGCCCTGGTGCGTGTAAAGGCTTGTAAAGTTCTAAGAGGTTCTGATTTGTGGATCTAAGTGTTCTATGTGACTGGTGAAGTTTTAGGGAAGAGGAGAGTGATGGACAGTTAGAAGGTTTGAAAATTAGCTTGTGTGCTGTAGTTAGTTGAATGAAATTTAGGCAGCTTGGGAGTTCCAACCAATTTAGAGCATGTAGTGAGTTGCAATGGTGAGTAGAGGATTTGGATCCTGTGGCAAACTTTGAAATTTTGTTATAACATGAGGAAAGTTTAGATTTTAGGGATGATTGGAGGTTAGAGAGTAGTGGAGCTCCATAAAAAAGGGAGGGTAGGAGGTAGGTGGTAGATAGGAGTTGTCTAGAAGACAAAGAAAGTTAGTGCCTGTGTCTATAAAGCATACCAAGTTTTTTATGAGTCTTTTTAATATTGGTTTGTAGGTGGTTATCAAATTTTAGCTGGTCATCAATAAGAGCGCCACCCAGAAGTTTTGTATGGGGAACTATTTCAATAGTTGTTTTGTTTAGGCTAAGTATAGAGAAGTATGCTGTGTCAGCAGCAGTATGTATAGAAGGGGTAAAGATCATTATTTTAGATTTGGAGGCATTTAGGGCTAGGTGATTATCAAGCAACCAGGACTTAGTGTAGGAGAAGGCTTCTTGCGTAAGGTTTATTAGTAAAGGAAGAGTTTTGGTTGAGCAGATGATAGTGGAGTCGTCTGCATATTGCACCAGTTTAGCACTGGGGATCTTTTGGTGGAAATCATTGATGAAAATGTTAAATAGTAAGGGACCCAAAATAGAGCCTTGGGGTACACCTGTTGGGGTGTGAAGGAAAGAGGAAGTGCAGTAGTTCCATTTTACAGCTTGTTCTCTGGCTGAGAGATAGCTGGAGAACCATTTGATAGACGAAGAGGAGAGACTAAGATGGGAGAGTTTAAAAAGTAGAAGCACATGAGAGACAGTGTCAAAAGCTTTAGATAAATCAAGGAGGAGCGTAGAAACTATGTTCCCAGAGTCACGAGCAGAGTTAATGATTTCAAGGAAGGAAAGAAGGGCAGTGGTGGTGCTATGTCCTGGTCAAACCACGCGTTGGGTAAGAGTTAGGAGTTGGTTGTCCAATAGGTAGGGTAATAGTTGGAGGTGAATACATTTTTCAAGTATCTTAGAGATAGGGGATAGGATAGCAATAGGGCAAAAGTTCGAGATTGAACAGTTTGTACTTCCTTTATGGAGGGGGATGATGAAGACTTTTTTCCAGAGATATGGTACATAGAACTCCTGAATGGAGCGATTGATTAGGATGCTGATTGGAAGGGCTATGCCATCAGCAGCTAGTTGGAGAAATTTGGAAGGAATGTCATCTGGGGCATTAGAGCAAGGTTTTAACTTTTGTAGGAACTTTTTTATAGTGTGGGTAGGAATGGATATGAGAGTAAAAGGGGAGGACTTAGGGTTCATGGATGTTAAGTTTTTTTATCAGTTAAGTTGGGAAAGAAGAGGTGAGCTTGCCTATGGAGTCAATGAAAAAGGAGTTCAATTGACTAGCTAGGTGGAGGTCTGGTGTGTCTGGGTCAGGGCAAGGGTTCTCTTTTTTGTCTGGGGATAATATTGATGAAATACTATTGCAAAGTTTTCTGGGGTTGGTTTTATGATTATTTTGAAGTTTAAGGTAGTAAGATTTGCGGTCAGTGGCTATTTGTTTTTTTACCTGATTTCGCGGTTGCTTGTATTCGGCAAGTGAGTTGGGAGTTTTGCATTTTTGGTAGTATTTCCAAATTTTATCTCGGTGATGCATAAGTAGTTTTGTGTCTTTAGTTAGCCAGAGGGCTGTTTTGGATCTGAGTCTTTTGGTTCTACTGGGGGTGAAGCAGTTAAGTATATCAGTGAAAATACTATTGAAATGTGAAACTGCGGCATCTAAAGGGAGGGACTTTAAAGGGTTCCAGTCTATCTGTTTTAAGGTATTAGAGAAAATTAGGGGGTTGAAGTTTTGCATGTTGCGGGTGGTAATGTGTCTGTGTTGAAAGAGGATGGTGAGGGGGAATGGCATATGTAGGCAGGGAGATGGTCACTAAGGGAGTCTGCAAGAGTGCCACTATCAGAAACTCGGTTTGGGTGGGAGACTAGTATTTAGTCAAGGAAGCTACCTGTGGTGTAATCTTTATTTGGTCTAGTAGGGGTTTTGATTAGCTGTGTGAATTGATATAGCTTGATGCTTTGAGAAGGGGTAGATGAGTCAATGGAAGACCAGTTTATGTTGACATCGCCTAGGATTATAGTCTCACTGTTTATGTTGGAAGTGAACCAGGCAAGAATATCTTCCAGTATAGGGATATTGTTACCAGGAAAAATGTACAGAAGGCAATGGATAAAGTTTTATTGTTATTTACTTTGAGAAGAGTGAGGGTTAGCTCGGCGGTGTCAAATGAGGGTATGGGCATAGTATAGGGTGTTTCTGTTAAGGAGGAGGAGAAGAGTAAGGCTACTCCTCCACCTTTCTTTTGAGGTCTGTCACTTCTTATAAGTTTATATTTAGGGGGCATAATTTTGGTATCTTTTATGTGTGGTTCTAGCCAGGTTGCTGTGATAGAGACAATATCAGGTTTGTTATGAGATATCCAGGTGAGAAAGGAAGGTATTTTATTACAAAGGCTCCTAGCATTAAGTGTGGCATTTGTGGTGCAGGGGAGAGCTATGTGAATGTGGTTTAGAGGTGGAATTGTATGAAGGCCTTGGGTTAGGGTGTATGTCTCCAGAACAGAGGAGGACGGTGATACATTTTGAGTAGAGTATGGATAGGTATCTATTTTCTAATGGGTCATAGGTGTAGATAATGGAACCTAATGAGGTGAGTTTGGTGTGTATATATATATATATATATATATATATATATATATGTATTATATATATGTATATCTATACATATATGGGTATGTTGTATCTGTTAAGGTTGCAATATAGTTACACACACAGACATCTAGATGTTGGTATAAATTCTCTGTACTGTTGCATGACAGGACTGGCTGATATGTTTCTGAAACATTGAACATCTCTGCACCTGTCATGTCTTAGTGATACATCACTTTGTCTAGGTTATGCAGGGTCCTTGGTTTGAGCCTTGCAAGAGCTGTTTATTTTGTTGCTGGGCAGAACATGGCTTGTTGAATAGAGAGTGATTAATGCACCTTAAAGCAGTTGTAAGCAGGTTTGCGTGGGTTTGCACGGAGCTAAGCACTGCCTACACAGGTTAAGCAATTTAGAAGCTGAGTGTATGAAAACGTAACCGGAGGTTAGCAGTGCTTACTGTTGGGCAAACCCACTTACAACTGCTTTAAAGTGCCTTACTCACTCTGTATCCAATGGGCTGTGTGCTGCCCAGCAACAAAATAAATAGCTCCGGCAAGGCTCGAAACCAGGACCCTACACACTATACACAAAGTGATTTACCACTAAGCCATGGCAGATATGCATAATCATGATGTATTCACATACATGTTATTCAGTCCAGGTATACAATACTACAGGGAATGTAATCCGCCATGTAGATGTATTTGTGTGTGTGTGTGTGTGTGTGTGTGTGTGTGTGTGTGTATACATATATATATATATATATATATATATATATATATATATATATATAGATATATATATATATATATATATATATATATATATATATATTCAACATTAAATGGATATAACATATCTATATATGTAGATATAGGTATAGTTTTATATATATATATATATATATATATATATATATATATATATATATATATATATAAGCGAATATATACATAGATACGCATACATCCATAGGTATATATTTATATATCCACATGTCCACATATATACACCACTAAGAATGCATATATGTCAGCATATATGTGGCTCACCTTTCAAAGGGAGAAATCCATGTGTCTGAAAGCTGGAAGACCAAATGTATGATCTCAACATTGCACAATCTTGCAATACATGCATCGAATGTGCAATGAGCGAATGTCACTATGCATTTGCTCATTGCAGATTAGGCAATTTGGTTGCGGATGCCACTATAGTGGAGATGGGGAATAATTGCCTATCCCCACTGTAGTACAAACTAAGAGTTAGTATATCATAGTAGGGGGGTTGTGGGGGGCCCAGCCCCCCAGAGGGGGGTGCAGGGAGGCATGCCCCCAGCATTATATGTATTCCAACTTGCAGTTCCAGAGTCAGCAAAGGTGCCTTTAGAACTGCAGTGTTTTTAATTGTGGTGCAGTAAGAAATGATGAGTTAGTTCTTTCGGTTTGCAGAAAAGGCCGTTCGAAGGAATGATTGTCTCCCTGTCAAAGGTGAACACATATATATCAATATAGGTATATATTGACATACATCTGTAGATGGAACTGGGAATGTAACCACAACATATATGTCCCGCATGCACCATTGATGGGTTTGAGAGACCCAAACAACATACATCTGGCATGGATAGGTATCCCCCCCAGTCAAACACGTCTGGCTTGCAATACAATACCAACCGTAGCAGATCCCATAAGCAGGACCCTACACGACAAGGGCAGTACATGTTAACAGTACTCCATCTCTCCTATAGGATGTCAGGCTGGCATTACTAACATATCATGCAGTACAGTCAAGTGGAGTGTCATGCTTAGAGGATCCCCCTGGGCAGGTGCAGTAAGTAGCTGGGATCCCTCATATGATCCAATAGCCCTACACCTGACAATGGATTCACCAATCCTGGCAAGGATGACCACAAATCCACCATGACAGCTGGGAATTACCACCCAGTAGCTTGATGACCCTGGTCTGCAGGGACATGGAACAAATCAACAATGAACCCATGGTCAATGTCACTGGTAATCTCAACACACGGGACCCCACCAATGTTGGACTTGTCAAAGGCAGAGAATACAACCTGAACCTAGTATGCCTCCTTTACCTAATCATGACAGGTGTAGATGAGGGTTAGGAGGTGCACAATGCCTATATAGATCATAGCAGGCTTTTGTACACCATCCCACATGTAAGAATTTGTGTAGTTGTTAAGGGATCTACCTCCGTTCACAGAATATGTTTCCACCAGGACTGCTTGGCATATGCCACATTCCACAGGTGCCATCCCATGGACATACAGTCCTTCACAGGTCATAGATGTGTCATTGCCCTCCTCCACACTGTTGAGGTGTGCAGCACTACTGGGGTTTCTATAATTCACTGGGTGTGGCTGTTGTGTACACAACTGCCATTATTGCAGTTACTGTTGCATCTATCCCCCCACATAGCTGCCTGTAATACTGTACAGTGCATGTAATCAGGTTGTTAGTTGTTGTTTACACCATTCACAGTAGTTGAGTGCCTCACACCCTCCTAAAGGTAGGGCTATGCCACCGGCATTGGCACACACATGTTACTTAGGTGAGGATCACAGTAGAGTGGGGAGAAGGACATGCACCTTGCTGTTAGCATGTTCAATGTCATCCACATTGCAGACTGAATATATTGCACTGTGTGGTTGTGCCTATCCTGTCTTGGTGGGATTACATGTGCAACAGATGTGTTATCTGCATGGGGACATACCTCCATGTGTACAGTCTTGTACCTGTACTGCATCCAAACCAAAGGCACTGTGTGTTGTACCCAGCCATGGCATGTGTACCACCTACTACACTTACTGGTGTCCACTGTAGAAGGCCTGCTGACACCACTACACCCATCAGCCATGTGGCACATGGACAAACACAACACAATCAGAATAGATACTGGTGACAACAATACACCATTGTTAATTACAGCTATGATGCATCATGGCTGCACAGCTACACCTTCCAAGATATTAGCATTTCACTTTACTGATGACAACATGCTACACATCATTCCATTGCTACACTGTTGTACCAAACCCTGTGCATCAGCACCATGTTACCCTGTCCATACATTGATGTTACGGATGTCAGGGAGTGGCACAGGTATCATCATATGCAGAGGGTTTTTTGTTGATTTACCAGAGGCCTAGGCTAGCCATACAATTGACAAAATGTGTGTGTGTGTGAGGGGGCTGAGTACTGTTATGGGCCACTGGGGATGTCGTGTGTGCAGGTATGAGGTTGCCTTAGGTTCGTTGTTTATGTGTGTGTGTGTGTGTGTGTGTGTGTGTGTGTGTGTGTGTGTGTGTGTGTGTGTGTGTGTCTGCATGCACAAAGTTCCTCCTTGTGGCTGCCCTATACAGGGAATTGTGAGACAGCTGCAGACTGTACCTGGCAGAGTTTGCAGTTCACCGTCTCCAGCCATGGACACGGGACCTGTGCCTGGCAGGAGTGCTACAGGCAATATCAGGTACAAAGCCAGACCGAGTACTGTCCCCCGAGTTTGACAGACGTCCACTGGATCCAGGTCCCTCCTGGGACTGGCCAGGGCCACGTGCACGTGGTCTGCTATGATGGTCTGTGGAACCCCCCCCATAGTGCTGGGGCTGGAACTGCCACTACAGGAGTGGCTGTGACTGGTTGGATGTCCACAGCAACCTCCAGTTGCTGGTGTTGCTGGCATACTTCCACGTGGCCGTTGCAACCATCCCACCCTGTCCTGACGCATGGACATGATATTGTGGATGAGATCCAATGTCTCACCTTACCGTCTATCCAACACCTTGGTGTAATTACTGATGGCACCTGCTAGGTCACAGATGCTGTCAGTTACAGAGGTATGATGAGCCCTCTGCGCACTTAAACCCTGCCTGGTGTACCATTCCATTTGTGTCTGTGCCTCCAGGACAGTCTGGAACATGCGTGTGGTTGAAATAGATGTGGCACGTCTGCCAGGGTCATGATGACCAGCAGTGCTCCAACAAGCACCCCTAAACATCTGCCTATGTGACACTGTTCTGGCCAATGCCAACGATAGGCTGTCCCTCAGCTAAGGCCAATGGTGATGAGGTATGCAGAGGAAGTGTGACTGTGTGCATGGTTGGTGTGGATACATGTGGGTTGTCAATTGGTGGCCCAGCAGCAGACCCTGATGACCCTTCCTGTGCCTCAACACACCTATCCTCATGGTCACTGTCTGTATCAGTGACATCAGATTTCCTGCCGGGGGGGCCCAGCCCCACCTCACAACCTGTGAGGGGGAAAGAGGGAACAGACTGTAAGACCTGTACAACACCACTAAACAGTACACACACACACACACACACACACACACACACACACACACACACACACACACACACACACACACACACGTGTGTGCAGACATGGCCACACACACATACACACATGCATTCGACATACATGGCAACCTATACACTCAACCAGACAGCACCTACAGACAGCTCCTGCACCCCCATAACACACACAATAGCAGACGATGGTGCAGTACAGTATCACACACATATGTGTAATTACACACATGTCAGCATGCAGGACATGTGGCACTCAACAGCATGCAGTGCAACTGTAGTCAATCCTCGTTACCAACATTATACATAGCTGTAATGCATGGCTTCTGTTTGTAGGTGATGGCCCTCCCCCTGGAACTCACTGCACCCATGTCCACGGCATTGCTGTGCATCTGTTCAGCACCCTTGCATGTACTGTGCACCACACCTCATGGGTGTACACACCATTACAGGATGTGTATCTGTGTGTCAGTTGTGTTTCTGCTGCTGCTCACAGCCTCTCTGTGTTTCTGGATCAGATGTGGACATGTGTTTAGTGAATGCTTGATGTGTGTTCACATATGTCATCATCAGTAGTGTATGTATTAGTGATAGACTACCATTAGACCAACCACAGACACAATATACTGTACCTATGGTGAGTGTAGAGACCATTATTGACAATGATTGAGCCCTGGCTGATGTTGCCTGTGGTACACATAGGTTCATAGGTGAGTACTGGTCTATTGGTCCTGGGGCCTACATAAGCTTAGCCACAGGGGTTCCCAGCCATGCAACACTCACTAATGTTATTCCCCTGTGCCCCTGTCATGCTGTGGCACAGACATACTACCCTGGGTGAATTCCCCATTTCCCATCCAATTGGCAAGTGTTTCTGTAAAGAGGGCCAATGAGTAGCATTGCCTGACATGTATGGGTAGTCAGTTCCAGAGTGTGGGGATTCCCAAGTACAGGGCCCTATCCCTCCAGTATGTTCTGTGTAATGTGTTGATGAGGTTTAGGACCCTGGAGCATGTGTTAGCAGAGGGAGTGGGATGTCTTTATACATAGCATGTTCAACTGCTCTGTGTATGCCTGGGCAATGTGCACTGGAGTGTAGCCACAGTTGTCTGAGATGGACTGTGCATTGCATGTGTTTGTGGCTGGTAGTCCCATTAGTGAGGTGTGTGCTTTGTCAGTGCACATGTACAGCATACGTTATGGGTAGGTATGTTAGATGTGTACATGGCCTACACCTTAGCTATGACATGCACAATGAATTGTCAATCATAACCTTAAACCATACTCACTGGCATCCGGCCACTGCCTTGCGGTATCCCAGAGGTACCTACACTGAGATGGGATAGAGATGATGTCAGTGGCCACAGCTGTGGCATTGCTGCAGGATGGCTGCAATATTACAGTACAACAACAGCTGAAGTCCACAGTACTACAGATTATGCATTACTGCTTATCGGTACTACACAGCAACATACCCCACATCTCACATATGCATGGTCTACCTGTACAGATGCATACACTAAGGTAGTCTACTAATATGCCCTGGAACCTTACCTGCATGCTCCATGTGTGGTGCATGTGTAGCACCCACCTCCTTGACTGTATAAGTCTGTAGCTCTTGTGGGTGGGCAGGTGCTACCAGGGTCATGAGCAGCTCCTCCACTCTGGTGAGGGAGGATGGATGTCATGGCGCCCCCTGTTGCAAGGTGGTCACCCCGCATGGCAGTGGCATGGGGAAGTACTTGGCGGAGCATGTCACTACAATGGTGGTGGACCTGCTCATAAGTACGGCTGTGCATCCCCACCTCATTCACCCTGGAGACCACATCACTCCACATGGCTGTTCTCTCCTGCTGGTCCTGGCTTGTCCGTGAGAACAACAGCTGGTAGTTGTGGATGATGCTGGTGATTATAATCTCCTCCTCAGCGGCACTGTAGGTGGGATTCCTCGGTTGTGCCATACTCCCTGAAAGACATAATGAATGAAATATGTGTGAGCACGTCATATGTCAAGTTTACCATAATACAATACACATATCAGTCTCCCGCCACCATATCAGCTCCAACATAATGTTCACACTGTGCTAGTGGTATGTGTCTGGTATGTGTACCATTGGGTCATGTATTGTATTGTACAACACTTTCTGCTATGTGTTTATAGATACGCTCCCTGTGGGGACACTAGAGTAGCTGGGTTGTTACAGGGTACTTCACCTGCATGCCATTGTCACTGCCACTATGTTTCCACATATGCATGTAATAGGCCTGCGATGTGATTGCTACACATCTGCCTTTCTGTGATATTGGGGATATCTATGCATGCTGTTGGACATGTTCTGGGATTGTGTGGAGTATTACAGCCCACATATGTTCCATGACAGTTACACACCAGTATGTGTAGGAGTTATTTGCAAGCAGGGACACCACTCCAACCTAATGTGCACATGTTACCGGTCCACATCACATCCATGACCCACCATGGATCCTCATTATCTACTGTTCCATCACTACCTTCATGTGGAACCACCTCAGGGGATAGTGTCCCCCCATGGAGCACACACAGACATGTGTCTGTCACCAAGTTAGGTCGAGGGTATTGTGCATAGGGAGCGCCACAGAGACATGGAGTATGTGCTACATCACATGGAGGCATGCAGTATACATACACAATGTTTGACATGCATGTCCCTCCTGCCCAGCGCACAGCCCAGCACCTTTATGTCCATGTAGATGCTGTAATGACTGTCCATGGGTTGGCACCATGCTCCCTTTGTTCCCATGTGGGGGCTCAATGTCCTCCACATTCCAAATATAACTACCCATCCACAGTATTTAACCACCACGTGTCATATACCAGCCCTGTATGCTGTCTTGTTTGTCACCCAACCAGACCTACACACCAATATGTGCCTAACACCCTTCACCAACATATATATCCCACCGGCTCATACAATTGCAATGTGTTCCTAACATGGGTTACACACCACACACCACACTCCATCTTGCAGCCATGTACTGGTGTGCAGGTATGTTGTGTATTGATGTGTGATGTTCTCTCACACATGTCATGGCAGGGGACATGTATTGACATACACACACACACATATATATATATATATATATATATATATATACATACACACACACACACACACACACACACACACACACACACATATATATATATATATATATATATATATATATATATATATATATAGATATCTGTCTGTATATACACACACACACACACACATATATATATATATATATATATATATATATATATATATATATATATATATATATATATATATATATACACATATGTGCATATATGTGTAGATATCATTTTGTGTTTATATAACTATATAAATGTATAACTGTCCGAGGTTCTGTATACATACACAGCTATGAATATGTATCACACATATATGTATCTGTATATGGGGTGCATACGGACATCTGGACGACTCTCATGTGCCCTCTTTCCTTCACAGCGGAACTGTTCTGCCTTGCTGCAATACAGACAGGTGTCACATGTGAACACAGACTAACATTAGGGGGGTATATATGGTGACACACTTTAGATAAGCATATTATACTGCTATGGCAGTTGGGCATGCTATGCTACACTTTAATATGACTGTCCTGCAGGTGGTGTGGTCTCAAACCCATGTGTCTATCATGGCAGTATTAATACCCCCACCAGCCGTTGGCCACAGTAATTTACAGAACACAGATATCATGGGTCACATCTTTGCCATTCACTGCTGGTCTGCACATTTGACAGGTATGTCTCACTGCCCATAGGGACTGACACTACTGTCCAGTGAAGTTGTTGAGCACAACATCATTATAGGAGCAAGTACTGATGGCACATATACATCACAGCATACATTCTATTATTCTATGCCATATACTACATGCCAGTAAATGCATATCTGTTTCACATACCTGTTATGTTGTTTCTGCTGTAACACAACCCTGAGCTTTGTGAACTTTCTTGAAGTTTTTTTCTCTCTCTCTCTCTCTCTCTCTCTCTCTCTCTCTCTCAGTGTCTCCAGTAGAGTGAATGAGCTGGTTTGAATAGATTGCAGCATGCTTTTGTTGGTATTGCATATGATGATGTGGTGGCCCCTGCAACAGTCAGTGTCCACCGGTTGCTAATTGCATGCAACCTGCTGTGTAGTACTTCAGATAACCACTGTCATGGCAACCCTGTACTATAAATTACTGCATTCTGTGGGCATGGTCCCTTCACCTTTACAGTATGGATGACATCCTTCCTGTGTGTGGACATCAGTGTTGCAGACAGCAGGTAGCAATACCTCTTACAGCAGAACCTGCAAACACAGGCCAAATCCACATTTGGGTATGATTCCAGACCTACAGACAACGTGACTAGTGTTGTTGTGTGCAATGTATCTTGCTGTTCTTACAGGGTTTATGTGTACATGGTACTTTTTCATAGGATTTTGTCTGTCTGCATAGCTCAAAACTGAGGGCCTATCCGTATGATACTAGGGGGATTGGCTGTTAGGTTTTGTCTGTGCACCACATAGGTATTGTCCCAGATATATCTGTGGCATTCTATCTGTTGAGTGCTATCAGTACATGGCTACATCCATTTGTATTTCAATGTCGTATCCCTGCTAAGGGTATGTTGCAACAAATCCTGTAACACCAGCAATTTCCAGGGTGTGTAACAGCAATAATGCAAATATGTCCCTATGTTCCTGCCTCTGTCCTCCACATATATGCCAGTCTTTGTCCTGCTGTGATACAGGAAGGGTTGTTTGGTAATGGCCTATCATTATTTACCACTATCATTACTGATATCATCCCAGTCATGTGATGGACTCCCACACCAACTGTTGGG
Organism: Protopterus annectens; assembly: GCF_019279795.1. Classification (NCBI taxonomy): domain Eukaryota; kingdom Metazoa; phylum Chordata; order Ceratodontiformes; family Protopteridae; genus Protopterus; species Protopterus annectens. The sequence continues at coordinate 1,236,817,519 of NC_056733.1, read as the reverse complement.
CCAAGTCCATATATATATGGGGGCAACAGCTGGAGAACACATATGTGCCCTTGTAAATTCCAGCTGTAAGTGTGAGGTACACAGTGTTCATTGCCCTTGTACAGCCTTTTATGGGGGGGGGGTTCTATGCCATTAACCTAGGCTATGGCACCTTTTCAGGGCTATAACTGTTAAGATGAGGGTCATTTAGTGTGATAGTGAGATGTTAGGTTAAGCAATGTTATGTACAAGATACTGTGACATTAACACAAGTGCTACTTTTCCTCCTTGGGCTTGACTACAGGGTGTAATTGGAAGCTGCTGAACTACATCTGCAATTGTTGATTGTTATGTATCCTGAAGGCAAATCCTGTTTCTACTGTTGTACTAATTGAAGGCCTTGGCCTGGACAGCATAGTATAGCATATTTACACATTGCTTGCATTTACTGTTTTGTGTGAGCCTTGCATTCATGACTGATTACATATTTCAAACCTTATGTGGTGTCAGTACTGGCATACATTATTGTATAGTACAGGAATAAAGGTTATATGTGTATGCATACCTGTGTGTCATGTCATGTCCTTTGACATGTGGGTGGGTATATGTTTAATGTCAGTATTCTCATTTGTGAAAATGGTTGCCACACTACACATTTCACAGGTGCCAGTTGAAGGGCTTGTGGCTGAGGGATATAATTTGCACCCAGTAATTTCACACTACTTCTACATATGCATGCTACTGATACCTTTTGTGTGTGTATATGTGTATGTACCTATATATATCTCATATGGCTTTATAGATATATATATATATATATATATATATATATATATATATATATATATATACATCTGTATATCTATATATATCTATATATATATATATATATATATATATATATATATATATATACATATGAACATATGGATATATCTATATACAATTGATGTTATATGATTATTTGTGAGTCATACATGAATGTATATCTACACATAGCTGTCTATCTGTCTACATTTACAGATATATATATATATATATATATATATATATATATATATATATCTGTCCATATGACCATGCATGTTCGGCACATACTTAGGCCTGTTCCTCATTCACTTGGCAATTGTCATAGATGATCACAGCATTGAAGTCAGTAACTAGTGGCAACACTTTTGTGTTTCAGACTTCATCTCCTTCTGCATATGTGTTATAATACATATAACTGTGTAACTAGCAACATTTAAGTGTATCAGAGCAGTAGTTGACATATATCCCTCTTTGTACCCACAGTGTGGCATACTTTGTCCAGACTTCTTGCATTGACAGGTTATGTGGTGTGATTATAATACATTTCCTGTACTGTTGACTGATTCTGCTGCATGATATGTTTGTGAAAACTTCAGGTTATGTATATCTTCCATGGTTTAGTGTTAAATCACTTTGTGTATGGAGTAGAGGATACTGGGTTTGAGCCTTGGAGAGGCAGTTTATTTTGTTGCTGGGCAGAACAAGGGACATTGGCTACAGAGTGATTAAGGCACTTTAAAGCAGTTGTAAGTGGGTTTGTGCGAGTTTGCGTGACAGTATGCACTGCCAACCTCCACTTATGTTTTCTTACAGTCAGTTAGCTTTAAATTTCTCAACCTGTGTAGGTATAGCTTACCCCCGCGCAAACCCACGCAAACCCACTTACCACTGCTTAACAGTGTTTACTGCCGCTTACCCCCATGCTAATTCCTTTAAAAGAAAAAAAAAGTGGTTGACAGGAAGGACAGTGGTGAAAAACAGGGCACAAAGAGGGAAAGACAGTCGGGAAAATAGCTAGGCATGTGCAGGAAGGGAATAGGAAAAGTCCATAGCTGCCCATTTCTTCTACAGCAACAGCTGTGCATATACACTATATTTGCAGATAAATTTGGACACTCAAACCTCTAGGAGAGTGGTGAGGACAACATATATTCATTGTGATGCCAATTACACCAGATTACATGTGTCCAGTGGACATGTGAACAAAATGGACAGCTATGTATGGGGCGAGATTTTTTTGTGTGAATAGATTGACCTTTTTTTTCAGGTGAGAGTGGGATGTTGGGGAAGGAGAGTAGGTATATTTGGGGAGGTAGGTTGGGTAGGTTAACTGACAAGACACACAAGACACATACAGGGATGGTATATGACACATGTGAGGGGGTAAACACCTTGAACGGGGAGGGGTGTTTGGAAGTCGCAAGCCCATGAGCCCCCAACTGGAACCAGTGGGCAGTCACCACTGCACCTTCACAGCCCCAAAGGTGGTTGTGCTGGAGGCTATGTAGGAGGGGCAGGCTCACCCACTCAGCCCTCAAGCTGGCGTAGCTGCTCTTGATACTCCAGATCAAGCTCCTTACTTACCACGGCCCAGACCTGTTGAAGGGTGTCAGGTTCCCCTCCGTGCCCGCTCTGAGGGGGGGCAAGCCCCATCCCCTGCAGCAGTTCCACCCAAAGGTGGCACAGGGCCCACGGAGGAGGAGGTCCCAGGCTAGGCCCCAGATGTGCTGGTGCCCGGTGCCATGGCCAGTTGAGGTGGGACAGGTGGGTCTGCTGGGACCGGCCTACCCATATGAGTTGTGTTGTCACCGGTTTATGACAGATATGGGTTAGTAACAGTCAACAGCATTCAGGATTAGTTATAACAGCATGCATAGGTATTCCCATTAACCCAACACAACAGATTTTACACAGTTGCAGAGGAAGCAAAACACATGCATATATGGAACAACAGTGGCCATTACAGGAGCATGCCGGTTTCATTGATGGCAAAAGGCCACCAATATAGGTGTATTTTCACATGGAACATGCATAGGAAAAATGTGAATATTTATAAACCATTAGGACATATGTCCCAACAAAAGTGTGGAGTGTACACATACCATTTGAGGAGTGTCATTGGGTTATTATGCACATATGGTAGGGGTGAGAGAGAGAGTTCAATTAACAACTAACATATCCTTGTAGTTTTCACAACATTTTTAGTCACTGCAATGGTCTTTCCCTTACATGTATTATTACACTACACAATGGCCTTATATTGTACACTGGTATGTTTATAAATTAATATATATGTGACCTGTGTCTTACATACAGGTGTGAAAGGCTGCAGGTGTTAATGCAAAAAATGTTGAGAATTGCTGTCATACACTTTGGGTGAGGTGCTAGAATGACAGGTTTGTTTCCATATACATTCTCTGAGTATGTACACGTTTGAATATCAGTTATATGTCATTGACAGCTGCCTACAAATCTTAGGACATCACACTGGATTTTTAGGGGAACAGGGTACCAAGCTGGTGATATGAGCCATTTATCTGAACATGCTCGACAGATTGGAACAGTTGTGGGGTATGAATTTGCATACACCTTACATTTTGAACATTCTTGCAAATGCTGTATTGTTGTTGGGTGTAAGTATGCATACAGCTTTCTATCTGAACATTGTATCAAAATCTGTACAGTTGTGGGGTATGATTATGCATACAACTTAGTAGCACTCCCAGGAATCAAACCCCTGTTGTGTGTGACAAAATATTATAGCTAACATCACAGTACACTGTGCTATCAGGGAATTGATGTAAAGCTTTCAACCTTTTTCTAAGACCCCCTAACTAGTACAATATAACTGACCTCTTGGCACTTCCAACATTGTTATGCAGGACTTCATGCCCATTTTATCTCAGACCACGGTGTGGGTGACACTGCTTAAGATACAACATTACTATTTATAGTATGGAACAGATCGCCAACATATGAGAGAAGAGTAAACAGAGGCAATCCAGGAGTTATACCTTTATTCACAGACTATTACACATTTGTTTCTACTGGCACAACAGTTTCTAAGGCTCTTATATTTATTTGTTATGACAGTACATGCAGACTGATTACTAACCTGTCTCGCAACGCAGCCTTTGCAGCCTAGCATCATGGACTTGTTGGTTCACAGCCCACTCATCTGCAGCTGTCAGAGAAATGCAGTGATATTTACCCGTACCTATCCATAGTATACACAAGCTAGGCAATTACTTACTTAGTAGAATGAGTACTTACTCAGTCCTGGGGCATTAGGCATCTGCTGAGACTCCTGGATCCACTGTTCCAGTACATCCCCCCTCCACCACTTCAGGTCAGCGTGATGGTGCCTGACCTGTCACCAGTCTGTGGGATACCTGTGGCATTGGTGAGGTCATGGGGGGACTGTCCCAGGCCTCCGTTTTATACTGCGAGCCCTGGTACTGGCCCTGCAGTAGTCTCTGATCATAGTGTTTTACCAGGAGCCATATCATGATTTTTGACTCCTGGAAGCCCCAGCGCTGCACTCAGAATCGAGTGCCTTCACCCACACCAGCCATTCTACCTGCAGTAGGAAGCTGCAACCAGTTATAGGTAGTATTAACTCCTGTGGGGTTTAAATATGGACATTTTCGCGCACTTTCCCATGATTGGCCAGTTTTGAAAAGGCTAAGCTATGGGCAGACCTGTTTACATGAGGTTGGCACTGCTTAAAGAGGTATACCACTAGGCAGATTGAATTGGCTCCCCTACACATTGCTTACACTTACTAACTTGAGCTGTGCTGCGGTTGGTATTGCTTAATAGTTAATTAGCACTATATTTGCCATTTGGCAATGATTTATTCTTCATTACAGGTTATGTATGTGTCTGGTATCTGTGATTCATGTGCACATACACTGTATGGGGATCTGGGGGCTTCTACACTTTATTACAATAACACCTCAAATCTATGCTTACTGCATTACTCCAGTTCGTATATTTATGTTATGTAACAGGTTATCCAGCATCACACTGTACATAGATTCAGTTCACATGTTTGGTTTGATTTTCCTGTGGTGTGGATTAGTTTGCTGATACCGCATTCATATCTGTTGCAATGATGGCTTAGTGGTTTACTTCTGTGACTATAGTATACAGAGTCCTGAGTTTAAGCCTTGCAGAGGCAGTTTATTTTGTTGCTGGCCAGAACATGGGCCATTGGATCCAGAGTTATTAAGGCACTTTAAAGCAGTTGTAAGTAGGTATGCATGGGTTTGCATGACGGTAAGCACTGCTAACCTCTGGTTACAGTTTCTTACACTCAGTTAGCTTCTACTTTGCTTAATCTGTGTGGGCAATGCTTATCCCCATGCAATTGCACTTAGAAATGCTTACTACTGCTTATTTGTGTTTAAACCTGCTTACTAGTGCCTTATTCATTATGACACTAACACTTCACATATGCATTTCATGCAGTACTCCAGTTCACATCTAAATGTTATTATGTAGGTCATATGGCAAAATATGTAAATATATGTTCATATACAGTTTTCACATGAAAAATGATATGTGCTGCAGTGGGACTCGAACTGGGAATGCCTGCTCTTTAGGCGGATGCTCTAACCACTACACTATTGCTGTGCTGCTGCATTTGCATACATATTCCTTGTTATCCTCTTCAGCCTTTTCAGATGCTTTAACCGGAGCTAAGCGATGGACAAGCATGTGCACCTACAGTTAGCTGTACTCAGGGTTTAAAAAAAAATAAATACAAGGGTTTCTTCATTTTATTTCAATGTCCTGTTGCTGTTGAACACATGGGGACTGTTGGTGGAGATATGCGGACACCTATGAGCGGTTTTGCTCATTTATTTACACTTTCTTCTGTTCTACTTTGCAGGGGTGTGTTTATTCTGAGAGCTCTGCTCTCAGACATGCCCCCTGCACTCATTTACACTCAGTGTAGGATTTGGAGCTCAGGCAGCACACCATCATTAATATGCATGGTGCACTGCTGTCCTCCTCTTAAACTGCCACTTATGTGCAGGACGAGTTTAGTCCTGCAGGCAGATTAGTAAATCCAGGGGATTATATGTGTGTGTGTGTGTGTGTGTGTGTGTGTGTGTGTGTGTGTGTGTGTGTGTGTGTGTGTGTGTGTGTGTGTGTGTGTGTGTGTGTGTGTGTGTGTGTGTGTGTGTGTGTGTGTGTGTGTAGATAAATATAGACAGATATAGATATAGGTGTGTAGATAAATATAGATATATATAGATATAGGTTTTTTCCTTGCTGTTTTTTGAAAAAGTCAAATGATCATTCAGGTCCACTGCAATGCATATGCATGGCAGCAAACACAGTTGCATTTGTTACGTAATTTTGTGCAGTGAAATTAGTCATAAGTTACAAGGCAAAGGTGTAGCATTAGACAATGTAAACTAATTTGTTCATATTAATGGGTACAACGCAGCAATTTTGGAGTTAAAGTATTACTTTCATTCCTTAGTCATTTGAGTAATTTAAAAAAAAATGTTCAAAAACTTTTCTTTATCAAATCACTATTCAAATAAATTTAGTATATCCCTAAGTAATGTCAACTTGGAGATAATGGGGAGTGCATCCATAGACTATCATACACTTTCCCTAAAGTAATGTCACTGAGGTTAACATTTACTAGTTATTCCCACTAATACAACCTTGGAGAAACTGGTACTCTTAAAATATTACTGGAAGAACAGGACTGACTGAAAACGTTTGCTGATGGCACTTTCTGCACAATATACCATGGTAATGAGGTAAGTTTTATTTTATAAATAAATTACTTTAAATAGAGCGTATTCATCCAAACCTTTTGAGATGCATCCTTCTCCTGCATTGACCCATGAACAGGCAACATCCAGAGTTTACTAGATACGCAGGGAATGGAAATTGGTTACCAAGTCTTTCTTCTGTGTCACACATGCACTGCACACACATCAAGAGACAATTCAGAGTCATCAATTCACACACTGTGTGCCTTTGAGATGTGGAAGGAAACATGAGAACCTAGAGAAAAACCCATACAATTACAGGATACATGCAGAACTTAGCCACTTAACCTCTTGCTCTAACAATGTTATTGCTGAAGCACTGCCCTGCCCCAGAATGTACCTGTACAGAAACAATATCTACCACTGAGAAGCAATAAGACAAATATATGTAGTTGTATAAGACATTTAATCTGCCTAATAGTTACAATGTTACAGACAGTTTTATGTTTTTTATAAACATTGTTCCCCTTATTGCTTTACACTTTTATACGTATGACCAACACTCCATACAGTAGTTCGAAGACATAACTTTTACACAGAAAAAATATGAGTAACATTTTATTATATGAGTCAAGCAAACAAATAAAATACTGTCAAAAGATACATGACTTGATCCTGTATGTGTTAATATTTCAGCAGGACTTGAATGAGTAATGAAAGCACTTTAGATATAATTTTTCAAATTCATTCTACTGTTTTAGATTCTTTTTTGGTGTAATATATATTCATTATTATTTGTTAAGCCAAAATTTTGATTTCCACAAATGTTTTTAATTCATATAAAGCAGCTTATGTTAAAGTGTTGCCTTGGGCCAAAATGTTGATATGTCTTCTTACAGGTTCCTAGGCTTATACATACTTACTAGGTTATTGATTTATGACGACCTTTCAATGTCTAGCTATATATTTCCTTGAAGTTTTTATCACTGAAGTATGAATAAAGACTATTTTGAAGTGGAGCAAATCATTGAAGTTTGTTGTGACACTGGAAATCATAGACCACAGAAATGGAGTCTGTCTTGAGAATACCTTACTTCCTTCATTAGAGTATGCTCTACATCTTGGGAAGATAACAGCATTATCCTATGATAACTGAAATGAATAGTGGTAGTCTCTAGTACTGAGTCTAGCTGCTAAGGTGTGAGTGAGTCTCAAAGTACTAAACTCTAAATAATAGTGTGCAGAGAAAATTATTATTTTTTTTTGCTAATGCAATGTAATTAAACAACGTTTGAATTGCACACTTTTTTAACAATGGAGAAATAATCACCAGAATATTCCATCTGGGGCAATACAGATTCCTTCAACAGTGCTCTTTCTTGAACTGTAATGCAGGAAATATAAGATTTTCCATGCAGATGCAAGTTAATTTGATATTTTATTTAGCTATATCTGGCTGGAATAATAAGTTGCAGTCTACGTGTAAGAGTTATAAGTCTTACACGGAGGCTGCAGTTAAATGGAGTGATGTTAGCATGCTCTGCATATTCATGAGAGCATTCTGAATCACACCTAAGGCTAACACGGTCCATGGAAGACAGTAGGGGGCGTGTCCATAGGCCGAGCCCTGCAAGCAGACACGCCCCCAGAAGAGTAAAAGTGCCCAAAGTAAACACCCATGACAGAGGCCATGGAAATGTGAACAAACACAACACAACACATGCGCCCACAGACACTATGAACATAAAATATATAAATTAACATGTTATATATTTTTTTTAAATCGTAAAGATGTTTGCCCATGAGTGCGCTAGTTTGTGCGTGCGTGCCCGTAGCTTAGCCACAGTTAGCAGTCAGTGGAAAAGCACATAAGAACTAAATATGCAAAGTAAACCAAGAAGCAGTAGTGTAGCGGTAGAGGTGTTGGCTGAAGGAGCAGACATCCATGGTTCGAGTCCCCACAACATCAAATTTTATTTTTAGTAAAATAAGCACGAAACAATTCCCTGACAAATATGTACACATATAAAATCATATTTTATGTAAAATGTAATGAAATAGTCCATTTATTTTTAAGAAATGTGAGCTAAAACAATAAAAAATGCGAGATGTTCCAATAGCTGAGCTACAGTTTAACAAGGTGAGTGCATCTGCCCATAGGTGAGCAGTGGTTTAACAGGTGCAAAATGAGTGCCCGTAGGTGAGCAGTGGTTTAACACGCTGAAACTGTGTTCCCCTAGCTGAGCTGAGCGTAATATGCGTGCTAACAGCCAAACCTAGCTGAGCTGAGCGTAATATGCGTGCTAACAGCCAAACCTAGCTGAGCTGAGCGTAATATGTGTGCTAACAGCCAAATGAGGTGTAAACCAGTGTAACCCGTTTGCGCAGAGCTGCGCACCGTGCTAACAAGCTAACCAACGGGCAACGTTGAGCAAGCTGTAACAAAACTGCCTTTACACAGACACACCCCCTAGTCTGTCTAGACAGTCATAAAATATAAAATGCAGTGGCCAGGTTTGAACCCAGGATACCCATGCACCATAGTCAAGGTACTGAACCACTAAGCCATGACAGCTGTACTTAAAACTGCAGTAATAGCAAATATATAGGAATGAATAGAAAGTGGAGCATGACGAAGCAGGTTTTGTGAAGTTGATACAATTCCAAAATGGCCAATCACAGATAAGTGCGGGAAAAACGGCATATATAAGCCCCATAGGCGGAAATACACAGCATAAATGATTGTAGAACTGACTTGCAGCCAGAATGTCAGGAGTAGGTGAGGGTAGTTGCTTTCGAGCACAGAGGTGGTGCATTGAGGAGTCCAGATACATGGTCTGGCTCCTAGTCCACAATCATGAGGCCCAACTCATGCAGGGCCAGGTCCTGTGGGGAGCATATAGGGCTGAGGCATAGGACCGGTTGGCTCATGATCTCACCAGTGCCACAGGGATTCCAAGGACTGGTGAGCAGGTCCGTCACCACCATGTGGACCTGAAGAGATGCAAGCAGGACCAATTGAACCTTTGGATCCAGGAGGCCCGGCAAATGCCCAACGACCCACTACTGAGTAAGTTACATTTAATTATGTATGTAAGAAATTAAATTAGCTGATATTATGGAGATGTGTATTCCAATATTACTTCATTTATATTATAGCTGCAGGTGTCCGTTCTGTGAACCGCAGAGCCTATGGCGATAGGCTGGTGTGGTTGTGCCACCAGGCAGGTCAGTAATCCACTCCCAGTAACTGTAAAGAAATATAAAAGTATGACAGTTAGCAAAAGAGTGCAGTGTAGTCACTAAGTAATAAAATGTGCAAGTAACAGTGTAAAAGTGTTTGCAAGTATTGCTTGATTACAAAAGTGTGTTGCAGTCTGTAATCCAAACAGAAAAATGAAAATGTCTGAAATAAAGATGCCCCACCTGTAATATAATAGTACACAACCTGCAGCAGGCTGAAAAGTACAGCTGCAGAAGATGAGTAAATCACATGTGTGAAATATATCCCTGTTGAAATACTGAAACATGACAGAAGTGAGACTGCTGGAAAGGATTGTAATAACTAAAGGTAAAACATGTCAATAAAGCCTAGAAGTAAGTACCATCCTGAATAGTAAAATGAAAACAAGTGAGAGAGTGTGAGAAAGAGTTATGAATCCACAAATAAAGTAGTAATAACCCCTGAATAAAGTATACTGCAGTCGGTACAGAATGAAATGAATGTGACAAGTAGAACCAAACTGCGAAATCTGTTCAAAGTGTTGCTGCAGGTGGAATGTGTATCCCAAAATCTGGATATGTTGCTCTCAGTCTGCAATATGCAGATAGTATGATTGTCTGAAATATCAAACATCCACAGTTGTCTATAGCTATATAAAGCAAATGTAGCAGGATGATGTAGCTGAACAAAGCCAGATATGAACGTGTATGAATAACAATAAAATGTATATTGATGTAGCAGTAACAGTCCTATCACCAAATTGAAGTAGTTATCATATAGGAAACTGTAGTTAGAACAGTAATGTGTATATATCTGTAGCTATTAGAAATGTACAGCATATGTATTGGTATTCGAAGGTGTTAATAATATTTTCTTCACCCCACCCTATAAGCACATATAATCCATTCCACGTGAAATTGGTATGTGCAATCACAATTAACACCCCTGGACATTTGTCCTGTTGGGTCATAAATATTTGCATGTACGTTGATGCATCTGCCCTGTTCATACATCCAAACCTGATGGCCTGTTGCCATCAATCAACCCTGCATGTTGTTGGACTGTATTGCTGTTCAAATTATGCATGTGTTATGCTCGCTGTTCAATGGTGTGAATATCTGGGTGTTTGGTTAATGGGAATACTAATGCATGCTGTTACAACTAATTGCGAATGGTATTGTATGTTACTAAACCAAACTGTCATGACATAATGCAAAACATAGGACGACAGGGAAGGCGGGTTCCAGCGGTCCCACCTCTCCCACCTCAGCTGGCGAGTGCACCTGGCACTAGTGCCCAGTCTGGACCCTCCTCCGGTGGCCCTGTGCCACCTGTGGGTGGAAGCGCTGCAGGGGATGGGGCCCGTCCCCCCTCTGCAAGCGTGGCCAGAGGAGAACCACCACTCACCCTCCGTAGCGTCTGGACTGTGGTGCGTAGGGAGATCCAGGAATCTGTTCTTGTGCCCCTACGCCAGCTTGAGGCACAGGTGGCACAACTTACGGGCATGCCTGTTGCCCGGCCTATACAGCCCCCTGCACAGCCCCGTCCTGGGCAGTGAAGGAACAGTGGCAACTGCCCATGGGTGGGGATATCAGTTCCACTGTTGCCATCTGTGGGCTCATGGGCTCTGGATATCCAAACCTCCGTCCCTGTCAATTGTGTAACTCCCCCACACGTGGCATACACCGCCCCTGTATGCGTCTTGTTTGTCTTGTCTGTTGACCTACCCAACCTACCTCCCCAGCTATACCAACTTCCTTCACCTAACATACCACTCTCACCTGAAAAAAAAAAAAAAAGGGCACTCTGTACCCACAAAAAAATTACGCCCCATACATAGATGCCCATTCCGCACATATGTCTGCTGGACATGGAAACTATCAATTACAATTGGCTGTACAACAAGTATTATTGTTGTCCTGACAACTCTCTCAGGGGTGGAAGGTTTCAAATGTCACACCAAATTACATACATATACATAGCTGTTGCTGATGAAGAAATGGGCAGCTATGGGCCTTACCTACATCCCTCCTGCAAAACCCGAGCTTGTTTCCCTACTGTCTTATCCTCTTTGTGACCCCTTTTCACCACTTTCCTGTCTCCCCATTTTCATTTCTTTCAAAGAAAATAGCGCAGGTGTGCGCAAGAGTAAGCACGTTTAAGCGGTTGTAAGGGGGATTGCGTGGAACTGAACGCCAGTGCGCATGCGTGAGCTCCGCGCAAACCAGCGCAAACCCGGTTACAACTGCTTAAAAGTGCCTTAGTCACTCTGATTGACAGGTCCTGTAGTCAGTTCAAAAGCAAAATAAAATCCCACTGTCAGTCCTGAACCCAGGAAACACTAGTCTGCATGACTTACCACTAAGCCATGACTGTTATACAAGAACAGAAACCAAGCGTTGCGAGGAAAAAAACCAACCGATAAAATAAAATTACTGTGCTATCTTCTCAAGCAACTGAATGAGGAAACACAGTAAAAGACGGCTTCAGCCAGACGTTTATTGAAACAACCAGAACAAAAAAGTGCATATATCCAGAGTTCCTCAACTATGCTTATACTATTTATGTCCTTTATAACAACAAAAGTTTAAAATAAACAAAATATGCAACTTTTGATATTAGAAACAATTCATATACTATATAAATTACTAATGGTTGCAAAATTCCATAAATATGATCGCAAATTCAATAAAAACTCTGTTGTTAAAATCCAAAAATAGCATTATAACTTGTTTATAAATTCTAAAATTAATGTACTATAATTGATAAAAAATTTATATAAAAAACTATAACAATTGCTATACTATATAAATATGTAAATTTTAATGTAAATGTAATATAGGGAAATAATGTGCAAAATTGTGCATAAAAAATTGTGTATAAAAATCAACTCATGCTAATACACTTTATTAATATTCATATGTGATGTTACTATAAATATATTTTTTAAAAACTACATAATAATCAATATTAAAATATAATAAATATGTGTATAACTTAATTAATTAATAACACTAATAAATGACATTAACTAAAACTAAATATGGATGTGATTAAATACAAGAAAATTAGTGTCAATGTTTAAAATAGGTGTTTAAAATAAGGTATTTAAAATTAATTGTATGAGGAAAACAACATTTGTCACATTATCTAATCAACAAGGGTTTCACGGTTATAGTGTCATTCAGTCCTGGTGATGTAGCAGCATCAGTGTATAGCTGCCACCATATCTCTTTGTAACTTAATAAATCCTTAATATTACCCCCTTTGGGATCTGGTTTAATATGTTCTAAAATGCCAAATTTGAAATTGTGTTGGTCGCCATTACTTTCCACATGTCTGTACAAAGCATTATTTGTATCTTTCCTTTTAATACAATATGAATGGTCGTAGATTCTTCTTTTAAAAGCCCTCTCAGTTTTTCCAATGCAGTATGCTGGACATTCAACACATTTAGCAATATAAACTACATAGGGTGTATTGCAATTGCCCTTGGCAAGTCTAATTACTGTCCTGTTACTATTGTCCAAAATAAATTCCATATGACCCATAATGAACTTACATTGGTTGCAATTACCACATCTCTTGGTAGAGGTTAATGCTCCACATTCTCCTCTTCTAAAATTAGTTGTATGACCTAATTCTAAAATTTTTTTCAAATTGTGTGACATCTTATACACTATAAGTGGTTTGTCTCCTAATATTCTAGATAATTCAGGGTTCACTTGGAAAATACCCCAATGTTTCACCAATATTTCCTTGACTATATTAACAAAAGGAGTATATGGTAAAATACAAGCCCTTTTATATTTGCTTGTTGAGTTGGAATCTACTTCATGGTCTGTCGGAGTGCTAACTCCTAGGATTTATTGATATCTGGTCTCCCTCTGAGTTATAACATACTGTTTGACATCATGTAACATTTTTTTATTGTATTTCCTCTCTATAAACATATTAGTTATATGCTCAACCTCAGCTAGCATGTCATCATGTCTAGATGTCATTCTAGCCGCTCTAATTAATTGACCCTTAAAAATATTACGCAACATCTTCCTAGGATGGTTACTATCATATTGTAAATAATCATTGGAGAAAGTATTCTTCCTGTAAATATTTGATTTGAAACCTTCCTCATCATGGGAAACAATAGTATCAAGATACGGTAAACCTTCGTTACTAATAGTGTAAGTGAATTTCAAAAAATCACTACTATTATTAATAAAAGTAATAAATTCATTAAGATCGTTAATATTGCCTTTCCATAAAATGTAAATATCGTCCAGAAACCTAGTGTAATGAAAAATATGCGTGAAAAATACACTTTTAAATAAAATTTCTTCTTCCCAATTTAACATTACAAGGTTGGCAAATATAGGGGCACTTGCAGAACCCATTGCAACCCCCTTACTTTGTTTGAAATATTCTCCTTCGAATAATATAAAATTATTCTCCAAAACAAGTGACATACAATCCATAATCAAACACGTTTTATCCCAGTCAAGGTTGGTATGTTTCCTAATACTTTCGCAAAACATCTCCAAACCTTGTCTATTGGATATACAGGAGAATAGATCTATGACATCAATAGTCACATAATAAAGATTACTTGTATCAATTTGTGTGGGAAATTTTCTTAAGAAATCCCATGAATCTTTTAACAAATGGGGGATACCCAAGTAAATATCCTTGAGCCAAATGTCAACCGCTTTGCCTAATGGAAAGGTTTTTGCCCTACTACCTGACACTATTGGCCTAAAGGGGGGATTAACTGGATCTTTATGAATTTTGGGGATACCCACCAGTACTGCCAATTTAGGGTACTGCACCTTTAAATAATTGTATATGTCATTATTAATACGGTTGTCAATCCAAAATTCCTCTAAATAGGAGTTAATCCCCTGATAGGCAATATTGATTTCATTCAAAGAAATCATTTCATAATTGCCTGTTCCAGTAAGAATAGTATTTAACTTCACAGTGCATTCCATTTGGTCATAAATAACCATCCCCCCTCCCTTGTCCGGCTTCATAATACGTATGTTGTTGTTATTTCTCAAATTTCTTAACTCCACTCTTTCTTCTTTGGACAAATTGTCCTTAATTTTATATTTCCTTACTGTATCGGAAAACTTATATAGGTCCCTATGTACCTGCTTTTCAAACAGCTCAATCATGGGGTTCATATATGGAACAAATAAACTTTTGCTTTTTAACAAGGTATAACCCCCATCTAATCGTTGATTATTCTTGTTTTTATTTTGAAACATAACAGATAAATTGAGCTTACATGTATATAATTTGGTTTCTATCAAATGATCAACCAAATCATATTTTGGGGTAGGAATAAACTTCATTCCTTTGGAGAGTAGTTTGTGATGAACCTCATCAACCTTAAAATTTGTATAATTATAAATTTTGAACTCATTAAATTTGTGTGTCCCACTATCCATCTCTGTAACATTTTCATCCATATCACAGTTGACATTGTTCGTAATTTTTAATAACCGTTCCATTTCATCCCCTTGTAATTCATTTGTTGCTGTTTCTGACCTCGATTGTAGTTCCCTGTCCTGAATCCCATTTTTTTACAATATTGGGGATTCCAATTTCTCTGAAAATTTCGTTTATGCCATTCCTGGTCTTCATAAACTTCATAATTACCTTCTTCTAAATATCGCTCCCCTTCCCCTCTGTTTGCACCCTCATTTCTATATAATTGGTCATCATAAAAGGTATGCTTGTAAGTTTTGTTACCCCCATCATTATTCCATCTATATACTCTTTTGTCTTTATACTGCATCAAGTCTCTATTTATTTTTTTACATTTTCTTTCATGAACTACTTTAGATTTCTTTTCACCTATCGTAAATTGTTTCCGATATAAGTTATTCCATTCATCAAACAATAAGTCACTTTCTATCTCCAAGTTCAATTTTTCAACCTCCTTAATGAGTTCCAATAGTTGCTCATCATTGTACTTAATCAACATTTTCATGTACTTAAAACCACACTCATCAAAAAATTCATTAAAATCCTTTATAATAGCATCATTGATGTCAATACCCAAAGGTAATTTAAAAAAACGTAGACCCATTGGGACTACCTTTAGAGTTACACACTTATGTAAATAGGCATTCTCAATTTTTATATTATCTAATTTGCACATTAAATTTCCCATTTTATAAATTTTATCCTTTAAAGCTAAATCACTGACAGCTTTTCTATTGGGGAACCCATCTTTCCCCTTGTCAAAATTGTCAAAATTACAGTCACTACTTAGAAAATTGTTCAAGTTATAGCAATTGCTGTTGTCCTCCTTTGTTTTTTTATATTTATTTGATTTAATTTCAGTACCTTTATTAGCCAACGTTGTACCTACTGTGTGAGCGTAGGTTTTTACCGGCTTAACACGCTTGTGCTTTGTCCCTGTACGAAACATGTAATCTTCGTCCTCTTCAAAGTCATAAATGGAGAAGTCGAATGTAAAACCTGTCGAATCAAATCGATTTCCATCTACATTGGAATTTGCAACCTGTCCAGCTGGTAAGTCAATGTCAGCACTGCCCACCGAAATAGCTTTACGCTGTGTTGAAAAAATTCCTTCTGAAAGGCTTTCAGAAGTAGAATTGAGCTGACCAGTTGATGTGTTCAAAAGTTTATGCTTACGTGTCGCTCCAGGTTCTGCAGACTGCAAGCCAACGCTGGAATGGACACTAGCATTGCCAATAGAAATGTGGTCGTGGTTACCTCTAAGATTGGGATGACCCGACCTTGCTGTGTCTTTGGCATTCGCTGTTCTCTGCTCCCTGGCGACCTTACTAACTTCACTACTGTTCACAATGTCTTTGTTCGGACTACGTACACAACCGGCACTAAGACTTTTGAAATCTTGCTCCACTTTCGACATAAAAGTGGACAAAGTATATGTAAGTTGTTTCAATTCACCTCTTAATTCCGCTAGCTCCCCGGTTACGGTTCTTTCATCGGATCTGTTAGGTGTATCGTCATACGCTGTTGACGGCTCTACTGTTTTCCCCTCCATAACAACTACAGAAACCAAGCGTTGCGAGGAAAAAAACCAACCGATAAAATAAAGTTACTGTGCTATCTTCTCAAGCAACTGAATGAGGAAACACAGTAAAAGACGGCTTCAACCAGACGTTTATTGAAACAACCAGAACAAAAAAAGTGCATATATCCAGAGTTCCTCAACTATGCTTATACTATTTATGTCCTTTATAACAACAAAAGTTTAAAATAAACAAAATATGCAACTTTTGATATTAGAAACAATTCATATACTATATAAATTACTAATGGTTGCAAAATTCCATAAATATGATCGCAAATTCAATAAAAACTCTGTTGTTAAAATCCAAAAATAGCATTATAACTTGTTTATAAATTTTAAAAATTAATTTTGGCTCAAGGATATTTACTTGGGTATCCCCCATTTGTTAAAAGATTCATGGGATTTCTTAAGAAAATTTCCCATACAAACTGATACAAGTAATCTTTATTATGTGACTATTGATGTCATAGATCTATTCTCCTGTATACCCAATAGACAAGGTTTGGAGATGTTTTGCGAAAGTATTAGGAAACATACCAACCTTGACTGGGATAAAACGTGTTTGATTATGGATTGTATGTCTCTTGTTTTGGAGAATAATTTTATATTATTCGAAGGAGAATATTTCAAACAAAGTAAGGGGGTAGCAATGGGTTCTGCAAGTGCCCCTATATTTGCCAACCTTGTAATGTTATATTGGGAAGAAGAAATTTTATTTAAAAGTGTATTTTTCACGCATATTTTTCATTACACTAGGTTTCTGGACGATATTTACATTTTATGGAAAGGCAATATTAATGATCTTAATGAATTTATTACTTTTATTAATAATAGTAGTGATTTTTTGAAATTCACTCACACTATTAGTAACGAAGGTTTACCGTATCTTGATACTATTGTGTCCCATGATGAGGAAGGCTTCAAATCAAATATTTACAGGAAGAATACTTTCTCCAATGATTATTTACAATATGACGGTAACCATCCTAGGAAGATGTTGCATAATATTTTTAAGGGTCAATTAATTAGAGCGGCTAGAATGACATCTAGACATGATGACATGCTAGCTGAGGTTGAGCATATAACTAATATGTTTATAGAGAGGAAATACAATAAAAAAATGTTACATGATGTCAAACAGTATGTTATAACTCAGAGGGAGACCAGATATCAATCAATCCTAGGAGTTAGCACTCCGACAGACCATGAAGTAGATTCCAACTCAACAAGCAAATATAAAATGGCTTGTATTTTACCATATACTCCTTTTGTTAATATAGTCAAGGAAATATTGGTGAAACATTGGGGTATTTTCCAAGTGAACCCTGAATTATCTAGAATATTAGGAGACAAACCACTTATAGTGTATAAGATGTCACACAATTTGAAAAAAAATTTAGAATTAGGTCATACAACTAATTTTAGAAAAGGAGAATGTGGAGCATTAACCTCTACCAAGAGATGTGGTAATTGCAACCAATGCAGGTTCATTATGGGTCATATGGAATTTATTTTGGACAATAGTAACAGGACAGTAATTAGACTTGCCAAGGGCAATTGCAATACACCCTATGTAGTTTATATTGCTAAATGTGTTGAATGTCCAGCATACTACGTTGGCAAAACTGAGAGGGCTTTTAAAAGAAGAATCTACGACCATTCATATTGTATTAAAAGGAAAGATACAAATAATGCTTTGTACAGACATGTGGAAAGTAATGGCGACCAACACAGTTTCAAATTTGGCATTTTAGAACATATTAAACCAGATCCCAAAGGGGGTAATATTAAGGATTTATTAAGTTACAAAGAGATATGGTGGCAGCTATTCACTGATGCTGCTACATCACCAGGACTGAATGACACTATAGCCGTGAAACCCTTGTTGATTAGATAATGTGACAAATGTTGTTTTCCTCATACAATTAATTTTAAATACCTTATTTTAAACACCTATTTTAAACATTGATACTAATTTTCTTGTATTTAATCGCATCCATATTTAGTTTTAGTTAATGTCATTTATTAGTGTTATTAATTAATTAAGTTATACACATATTTATTATATTTTAATATTGATTATTATGTAGTTTTTAAAAAATATATTTATAGTAACATCACATATGAATATTAATAAAGTGTATTAGCATGAGTTGATTTTTTATACACAATTTTTTATACACAATTTTGCACATTATTTCCCTATATTACATTTACATTAAAATTCACATATTTATATAGTACATCAATTGTTATAGTTTTTCATATTAATTTTTTATCAATTATAGCACATTAATTTTTTAAATTTATAAACAAGTTATAATGCTATTTTTGGATTTTAACAACAGAGTTTTTATTGAATTTGCGATCATATTTATGGAATTTTGCAACCATTAGTAATTTATATAGTATATGAATTGTTTCTAATATCAAAAGTTGCATATTTTGTTTATTTTAAACTTTTGTTGTTATAAAGGACATAAATAGTATAAGCATAGTTGAGGAACTCTGGATATATGCACTTTTTTTGTTCTGGTTGTTTCAATAAACGTCTGGCTGAAGCCGTCTTTTACTGTGTTTCCTCATTCAGTTGCTTGAGAAGATAGCACAGTAACTTTATTTTTGTTATACAAGAACATTGTGCTAATATAAATGTATCATGTAATAGTAGAAATGAATGTAAAGGGAATATAGGATGTGTAGTACACAAAGCATGTCATGTATATTTACTGTCAAATCTAGTGGATATCTATGATAGTAGTGTGTGAACAGAAACAGCCATGCTAGTTGGTAGCTAGTAGGTAATAATGTCACTCTAGCACCTTGCAAGCCACACACATACTCACAGCAGGATAATCACTGCCCATACCCCACAACCTGTTACAGGAACACATCATGACCAAGTAATAAAATACGTGGAGCAAAGGGCCAAAACCAGGGACAAATTACAAATAATGTTACAACAAACTTAGACAGTTCAGAGAGTAACAGGTTCTGCATTTTGTGGGATGTTTGGAAGGGTATGAAGTCTGAAACTTAAATGTTTGTCACTATATTCTGACTTGAGCCCAGAGTGATTTGGCAGAAAAAGCTGTGCATGAGATATTGACCAAAATATGAGGCAGAAATGTGGACAACCTGCAAATATTTGTACACATGAGAGGTTTGACACCACCATATTTGAATAGTTAAGAGCCTAGACATAGCAACAGTGACTGAGTTACAGGAATGCCCCACAGACTCCATGTGAAATGTACAAACAGTAGGCAGAAAGGTGTTACAACACATGCAATGGTAATTATGAAGTCCTGAAAGTATGCACCACTTGCATGGCAGAAAAAGTGTAGTAACACATATGCTCATGCTATCCCACAGTCACAACTGCAGCATACCAGACAATTTAATGGGTGTACCCCACTGATATGTACCATTCCATGAGGCAGATAACAGATGCACCTGAGAGTGTCTGGGGCCTGCTCAGCAGCATACTCAAATACCCTAATAGATGTCAAGGCCCACACCATGGCCAGACCACACTGCATGCTGTAACACCCTAACAGGTATAGCAAGCATTCCAAGGTGTGAATGTACATGGAAAATAGGAAAGCCACAGCAGCACACTACAGTCAGGACACCTAGCAGGCATACAAGTAGTGACTGTAAAGGGCAAATATTGAAGCCATAGCAACAAAGTGCAAGAGCCACTGCTATACACCAGTTACACCACATGTCCCACAGGAAAGCACACACACACACACACACACATTAACAGTAGTAGTAGTCGTAGGTGTCCGTATACACACACAGTTAGTACAGGAAACTGGAGAAATGAATGGAGAAATGTTAATCTACAACACAGATGGAAATATGAGAGAGCTACCAACCTTTACACTCACAGAACATTGTCCACAGCATACCAGCATGGTCCCTGCCCTTAAAATCTGAAAGGGCTACGCCTATCTCGCATACCTTTTTATAGCACTGTTCTGAAATCACAGTGAGAACTGCAATCAGTACACAACTGGATGCATGCAATTAGCAAATGCTGGCTAACAATTGGTGCAGAGGCCATCACATGGACATATGCAGATGCCTACAAAAGCATGCTGTACTCCCAGTCCACACATGCAATACTTTCATTGCACCCTGAGGAGGAAGTGAGAGACAGAGAGAGAGAGAGAGAGAGACACACACACAGAGACAGAGACAGAGACAGAGACAGAGAAAAACAAAATTAAACATACACAAACAAAACTGGTCAGCAACATCCACCTGAAAGCTGACAACTGGCAAGTGGAGCAGCAGGACACAAAACCAGACGGCAACACAAGCATCTGTGACAAACACAGGTAATGTAAAGTAATACTATAAAGGTCTACATACTGTGAACCCTCCATATGTGTCATTGGTCTGTATCCATATGTATATGAAGATGTGCAAAGGGCAGGGGACATACAGCAACTATAAGTGAAGGCTGTACATACATTTGTATGTGAGAGCATCTATGTGCGCATATCAATGTAGGTTGAATGTAGGTTGTAGTGCAATGTACAAAGTAGGTTTCACAGTTATGTATGTTTAGCAGTATCTTAGTGTGTGTATACAGTATGGAAAACAAACATGTTGATATACCTATCTATCATATGGATACGTATGTATGTCAAAATATGTATGTATATATATATATATATATATATATATATATACATATATATATATATATGTATAATATGCATATATGTATACATACATAGAGAGAGATGTAGGAATACATAGACATATGTAGATAGATAGAATATGTACAAACATATATATGTAATACACACATACAGATATAGATATATGTAGATACATATACATAGACAGACAGATCTGACTATCTACAGGTATGACTGTATATGATGACCTCAACACCCCTGTCCCACCCCCTCTGTCACTCTCACCCCTCTCTGTCACATCCTCCATATCTATAGCAATATATGTACATCAATATATAGACAGACAGATCTGACTATCTACAGGTATGACTGTATATGACGACCTCAACACCCCCTGTCCCACCCCCTCTGTCACACACCACCCTCTCCATATCTATAGCAATATATGTACATCAATATATATATGTGTATATGTATACAGACATATATATATATATATATATATATATATATATATATATATATATACATATAGATATATCTATATACATATATATATATATATATATATATATATATATATATATAGAGAGAGAGAGAGAGAGAGATGTATATATATTCTGAGTGAGGCACATGTGTACAGATGTATTGCAGCAGGTGCCTGGTGACAAAGGCATGGAGTGAACACCAGTGTCAAAACTGGAGTACCATACCCCATTTCAAATTACGTACACCAGTAACCACTGGATATGTGATTGGCTGCCCACCACTGCATGTGTCAGGGGTGAACAGAGTCATAAATGTGTACAATAGTCCCCCCAATGATATTCACAGTGGCACACTATTCCTGGAATACCTGCACATGGTATGTGTCAGCAGACATGGTGTGTCAGCTATGGACATGTAGGTCAGTGTACCCCTCCACACCACATAATGGCTGCCATGGTATGTACCTCACATGACCGCTACAGATATGGAGAAGGACACAGTGACATGTACAACACTGTGACAATGCACTCAAACACATTACTAATGCACAGTGACTGACAACACCACAGAGTACACACATACTACCCACATAGAGGTTACCACTCCTGGATTTACATACTTAAGTCACACCCATGACAGATGTCCAACAACCATAGTAACACCTCACACCATCTACAACCTAAATGACTGCTGTGTGTCATCCGTGCCACTGCAATAGAGAGCACATGTGGAGGTAAAGGTTCCTACCCACAGATAAGACATACCCTGCAATAAGCCACACAGTGTTAAGAAGCAAGACTCCCCATGAGTACATGTCACACATACCCCTGCTGAATGTTAGTCAGATAGGTAATATGCCATATGAGTCACCCTGTGCAACTGTTTGACAGCAGCAGGTACCATCACACCACATGTGTCACAATGGTCAGGGTAGCAGAACAGTATGCTGCTGTAGTCCCAGGGGCAATAACATATTGTATAGTATTGTATTGTAATGTATTGTATTGTGTTGTATTGTATTGGTATGTTGAGGTGCCTCCTTCGTGGAGTGGAACCACTGCTGCTGTGCGCCAGTGTACAGGTACATATCCTGTAGTCAGGCTAGTGTTACATAGCACTTCTATATGTGTGTTTAGCTCCTGTCGGAGCTCATGTAGCATGCAACCGGGGATACCATCAGGTCCCATTCATGTTGTGTATTCTGCTTTCCTGAGGGCGGCTCTCACCTGGACATCTGTGATGACAGGGAGGTTACAGTCAGCTGGGATAACTATGTCTTATTTTGGGGGAGAGGGAGGGGTGAAACCTGCACTGAACCTGTCTGCCACAATGTTGTCAATATCTGTGGTTTCAGTGAATTATTTGTTTTTGTGTACTAACTATGAGCATAATGGAGGGATTCTGACCAGGTTGCCAACATAACTGAAGAAGGCCTTGCAGTTATCTGTAGTGTCCCTTTTGATTTCCCTTTCAAAGTTGCCCATGGATGTTTGTATGAGGGAAAATAGATCTTTACTAGTGCTGCTCAGACATGCCTTCCCTTTATGGAATTATGCTCTGTCTTGCAGTAGCTTCCATCTTTTGTAATACAATCTGTCTATGGCTGGGGTCCACCAGACAGGATGCTGTCCCTTTGTGGAGAGTGTCTTGGCCATATATGGGACTGCATGATCCATGCATTCTCGGAGATGTCCGTAGAAAGCATTTGTGAAGGGGTCAGCATTGCGGGTTGTGTCTTCCACTGGCCCACTGGGCTGAAAGGATACCATGTCACTGTTACAAAGTGTAAAGTTTGCATTTGCAATGTTATTCACTATAGTCGTTTGTGCTGGTGTTGGAGGTGGGATATGTATATCCAGGGCAATTAGTTTGTGGTCAGCTCACAATAGTTGATGATGTAGCCCATACAGTACCTAGATACAAGCCCCCAGAGTGAGGAGGTGCTCTGGACCTGAATCAGTGTTCTGGCTGCTGGGGTTTGGTAGTATGTCATATGGAGTGTGCCAGGTACTGTTGCATAGTTGCTGGCTGAGCACTGATACCTGGCCATTTACATGTGTATCCACCAATAGACAGACAGATGCTATATATGTGAGATATGTCGTATCATAACAGTCGAGTAGCATGTGTAGTATGTGTGCCAAATTCTGCTGACATATATTGCTGATATCAGGTTATTTCCTTTTTCAGGAACATGGCTCACCCACGAAATCGAGCTTACTCCGCAGCTGAGGATGAGGAGATACACCAGAGCCTGGTGCGGGATTATGCAATACTCTTTTCCCCCAACAGCCAGAATCAGCAGGAGAGGGCTGCACTGTGGCAAGACCTGGTCCATCGGGTAAATGACATAGGCACGCATAATAGGACATATGAGCAGGTATGACATCACTGCAGTGATTTAATCAGAAATGTCCATCAGCGTGCATCGGATATCCACAGACAACAGGTCACCACAGGTGATGGGGGGGCTACACATCCCCCACTCACCAGACTGGAGAGACTACTCATGAGTGTAGTGGCTCCAGTATGCCAACAACAACAACAGCAGCAGACATGCATTATGATGGAGGCTGGAGCCATGCAGCAGCAAGACTATGAGCGTGCAGGTAATATGCCATATGTATAGTTGACTGTTGTGTACACTGGTAGTTAATGCATGTGTGAGGTGTGTCCTTGGTTTGTAGCTGTCATCATAGTATTTAATGTGCAAGTGTGATATCCTCAATATCAGCAGCTGACCTGTGAAAGGCGACTGTTGTACTACTGACCTGTATCATACTCAGTAACAATGGCACAGTTGTGCCCACTGACATTAGTTTCCTCACTTCTGCAGGTCCCTCCGGTGTAACAGCAATGCAGCCTATCCATGCTGGTGAGTGTGTATTAACAATACCTTTAATAGTCTTGATAGTAATAGTAATTTTAGGCTCACTTAATAGTGCTCTGTGTATGCATGCAGGTGTGTCTGTCTGTGTGTTGATGTCTCGCATACTGAGTAGTGTACAACTGTGTGCAACTGTGTGCAACTGTGTGCATGTGTACGTGTGCACATCTGCATGTGTGCAAGTGTGCATGTGTGCATGCGTGCATGTGTGCACGTGCACATATGTGCATGTGGTGCATGGGTGCATGTTTGCATGTGTGCACCTGTGCATGTGTGCATGTGTGCACGTGCACATGGGTGCATGTGTGCATGTGTGCACGCACACATGTGTGCATGTGTGCATGTGTGCACCTGTGCATGTGTGCATGTGTGCACATGCACATGTGTGCATGTGTGCATGTGCACACGAGCGCATGTGTGCATGTGTGTGCCTGTGCCTGTGTGCATGTGTGCACCTGTGCACGCGTGCATGTGTGCACATGTGCACGTGTGCATGTGTGCATGTGTGCATCTGTGCATCTGTGCATGTGTGCATGTGTGCACGTGCACATGTGTGCATGTGTGCATGTGTGCACCTGTGCATGTGTGCATGTGCACATGTGTGCACCTGTGCATGTGTGAATGTGTGCACATGTGCATGTGTGCATGGGTGCATGTGTGCACATGCACATGTGTGCATGTGTGCATGTGTGCATGTGTGCACCTGTGCATGTGTGCATGTGTGCATTGTGTGCACCTGTGCATGTGTGCATGTGTGCACTTGTGCATGTGTGCATGTGTGCACATGTACATGTCTGGACCTGTGCATGTGTGGATGTGTGCATCACTGGTAATATTGTGTAGACATTGTAAACTGTGTTTCCTGTTTCCCTCCCACAGGTTCTGGTGCTGCTCTGGTGTCATGCAGCAGGGAATCTGAAGCAGGTGCCATGGGTACTGATAATGATGACATCTGTGTAATGGCACAGGAAGGTATGCCAGGGTCCATCACTGGTCAGCCGATTGACAGTACACAGCTGTCAACGCCATCAATGCGCACAATTATCCTGCCAATACACCCTTTGTCACCAATGTCCCTAGGTGATAGACAGCATACAGTGGGCATTGACCAGGGTAATGTGGCATCTGTGGCACATGCCTCCCCACACAGCAGCCCTGAGATGGTACCACACAGACAGATGTCCAGGGGTTCTCGTGGGAGCATCCGTGGGTGTACTGCCCCTGTCAGATGTGCCCACAGAGGTCTTACAACCTCAGCTATGTTTCGGGCTGTCATGCAGGCACTGTCACATATTGAACATTACACCAGACAGGGTCTGAGGGAGCTGACAGCATGTCGCACAGCCATGACTGACAGTATGCATGACATTGTGGCTGCCATCCGTAATTTCACCGATGTCATTGACAGACATTGTGGGGACATATTAGACCGGTTCCACAACTACATGTCCATGAGCCAGGTCAATGCCTCAACCTTCCAGGATGGTGGAAGGTTGAGGCATTGACGTGGGCGTATGCCAGCAACAGCAGCAGCTGGCAGTCGTCGCAGATGACAATAGGGCCGGGGCCTCCCCCATAGTGCCAGCAGCAGCCCCAGCAATGCTGGGTCTGTGCTGTCATCAGACCGCCCCAGTAGACCACGTGCACGTGGCTCTGGCCAGGCCCAACAGGGATCTGTGTCCAGTCAACGAACACCTGCTTCTGATAACAGTACCCAGTCTGGGTTGGTGCCGGATACGGTCCATAGCACCCCTGCAAGGCACAGGTACCGTGTCTGTGGCCAGAGACATTGATCTGTATGACCTGGCAGGTACAGTCTGTGGCTGTCCACAAACACCAGTATATGGCAGCCATGAGGTGGAACTGTGTGCATCCATACACACATGCAAATTGACAACACCTAGGGCTACCGCATACATGCACACACTGCATCAACATTGCCCCACCTTGTACTGCTATCCCTCACCAACACACATACAAATACATGTCAACTGGTGGTATCGGTGGCTGACTCAGGCATACCAGGTTCACACCCTGTGCATATGATGAAACTGTGCCATCTCCTGCAATCTGTAACATCAGTGCAGGTACAGGTTAACATGT
Organism: Protopterus annectens; assembly: GCF_019279795.1. Lineage (NCBI taxonomy): Eukaryota > Metazoa > Chordata > Ceratodontiformes > Protopteridae > Protopterus > Protopterus annectens. Next base: position 1,236,790,557 of record NC_056733.1, on the reverse strand, counting down.
TGCTGATTCACAGGGTGACTACATAGACGTTTAGTAATAGTATCATGTTGTTAACAGTACTGTGTGCTGAAATAATTGTGGGTATATCACAGCATGCCTGATGCAGTAAGGGTATGATTCTCATGTACTGTTGACTACACCCATGGTAAGTACCATAGTGTATCATCTGCACATGTTGGCATACTGGTGGTAAGGATGTCAACAGAAGGCTACATGCATAGGTAGCACAGGGGATAAGGTAATGAAAGTATTAATGCGCAATGATGGACATGTAAACTGCAAGTGGCATGTTGCCCACACTGGACTCTGCAATGCGGATGTTTGAGGATGTTGATATGTGTGCAGTACTACACGACTGGTACAGGAAACACAGGAGCACCCTAGCACTGCAAGCTCACATCTCATACCATGCTAGACAGCCCCAACACACAAAACTAACTGTCACAGGAGGGAGAGTCCCCATACATGTCAGGGATACTGTAGTGGCAGGCCAGGTAGCATACATCCTACTAAGTATGGAACCACTGAGTGAAGGCTCAGTGTCTCTTATTTTACATGTGTATTACTGCAGGTATGAGCACATGGGTTTCCATCCAGTTATTGTACATCCTGACGGTACATGGTCTGTACACGTGTGCGCTGAGACTGGACCCTAGCCATCTGACCTGTGTATTTCCATGTACATGTGCATAGTGCCTGCATATTTGCAGTGTTACCTACTGGAAGTGGTACAGCTTATTTGTTGTACAATGGACTACATGCAGCCCTGCTTACTGTAGCTTTGTTTGCATGCATGTTTGCTTGCAATTACCCTGGAATACTGATCCCACCTGCAATGCATAGTTACAGAGCTTCTGTGGACTCCTAGTGACATCTGCATAGCTTACTATATGCATGTCCATGTCTCACTTGACAGAACGTCACTGTTTGTCCTGTTCACATGTATGTTGCCTGTGACACATTGCATATAACTTATTTTTATTTATTTTTATTTTACATTTGTTAACCGGGCTAGTCTGGCTGGATACATGTCCATTTTCAGCAGAGGCCCGAGGAGAAAAGCTCCACTATTAGACTAAGACAATACATGAGGAATACTTTACTAAATAGATCAATCTTTTTTAACAAAAAAATAAAACAAAACAAAAGAGTACAAAGACAAAATACAGTTTGTCTGGACTAACTTAACTAGCTTACAGAAAGATTTCAGTCAAAGTTCACATCATGTGGTTGGGGAGATAAGCTCAGGCACCAAAAAATAAAGTTGAGTTAAGGATATCTGAAGTATAGCTACATAAAATAATCATTGGTCAGAAGGTAGAGGACAGAATTGGTAATTAGCAGAGGGAAAGAAAGGTAGTAGTTAGAGGTGTTAAGAAAAGCAAGTTAGAAGGTAAAGAGGTATATAGGTAGTAAAGTTAAGGGAAAAAAGGGATAAGAGATAAAAAAGAAAAAGAAAAGTGTGTGTAGAATATGTTTACATAGGGTAATGGCATTTTATCAAAGTTAAATGTTAAGAAAGTAAAGTTAAAAAGGAGAGTGAGGTATGTAGGCAATGAGATAAGGGAAAAGGGTGAAGGTCCAGAGAAGGGGGCTAAGAATGTTAGTCTAGGTAAGAACGGGAGAGTAAAGAATGCAAGTAGCAGACTGTTCAGAGTAGTGAACATTAGTATGCTCAGTCAGGATTAGAGCAGGGGCAAAGCCAGTGGATTAGTAGGTGGTTTTTTATCTGTTTTTTGAAAAGGTGACATGATGTTAGAGAGGTCAGTTCAGTGGGAAGTTTATTCCAGTAAGAACCGATAGTGTTTGCAAATAGGGAATCACCTGATTTGTTATGAGATTTCAAGGTAGTAACTAGTAGCTTGTTGGCTGATCTGAGTGTCTTGAGATTCTTATAAGGTGTGATGACATTATTTAGTATTGGTATATTGGAGCGGTAATGAAGAATTTTGAAGGTGATGATTAGTTGTTGTAGGAGTATGAGGTTTGGGAGTTCAAGCCAGTTGAGCTTCTTTAAGTTAAGACAGTGGTGAGTTTGGAAAGGTGAGCCAGTGGCAAATCTGGCTATACTGTGGTAGGCAGTATTCAGTTTCTGAAGATTACTTTTAGATAAGTTGACAAAGGAGGGGAGGCGAGGTTAGAGTAGAGATAAGGTGAGTTTGGGCAAGGGCTACTCGGGAAGAAGCAGTGAGATAAGGCTTTAGTCTGTATAGGGCACCAATCTTTTTGTTAACAGTTTTGATCGTTAAATCAATGTGACAGTTAAGCTGGTTATCTATGGTGACGCCTAGGAGTTTAGTGCAGTTGTCAGGTTTGATGATAGTGCCATTACAGGATGTTATAGAAAAAGAGATAGTGGATTTAGAAGTAGACGTAAATAGTAGTAGTTTGGTTTTTTTGGGATTAAGGAGGAGACAGATGTGTTGAAACCAATTTTCTGCTGCAGTAAAGACTGCTTGGGTAGTGGAGTGGAGTTCTGCTGGGGTAGGGCGGAGCAGATGAGAGTGGAATCATCTGCATATTGTATGCAAGTGGATGTTGGTAGGAATTGGGCAGATTGTTGATGAAGATGGAGAAAAGTAGGGGACCTAGGATAGATCCTTGTGGGACACCAATAGTGACAGGGAGTAGAGTGGATAGATGGCTGTCCCACAGTACAGCTTGTTTTCTATTAGTCAAATATGAATTGAACCACTGTAAGGCTTGAGAATCCAGTGATAGAGATTTTAAGGTATCAAGGAGAAGTTGATGGTTGACCATATCAAATGCTTTTGAGAGGTCTAGAAATAGTGCGGATGAGAATAGGTTTTTATTTCGATTTTTATTTATGGTATCAGAGAAGGAAAGAAGGCAGTAGTAGTGCTGTGGTAGGGTCTGAAGCCATGTTGAGAGTCTACAAGCAGGTTGTTATTTAAGAGATAGTTTAGGAGTTGATGGTGAATACAGCTCCATTATTTTTGATAGAGGTGATAGAAGGGCAATCGGTCTAAAATTGGATAGTTCATTAGAGTTTCCACCTTTATGGAGTGGAATAATGTGAGATTTTCCAGCAGGATGGAATTTTGGATTCTGTTATGGTTCTGTTTATTAAGATGGATACTGGGTAAGCTATTTCTTTTGCAGCTAATTGAAGGTATTCAGCTGGAAGTTTGTCAGCCGAGGGTGTACAGGGTTTTAGTTTAGACAGTAGCTTCTGTATATAGGTAGTTGAGACGGTTTCAAGTTTTAGTGTATAGGTTTTGTTGGGGATGGGGGTAGTTTGGAGGGAGGGGGGTGGAGTCATAGTGCTTGCAAGTGAGTTTACAGTTTGAGAGAAGAAATTGTTAAAGGTGTTGGCTATGATGTTAGGTTGTTTTTGTGCTAAGCTAGCTGGGGTAGGTGTTTTGGTGTTGCCTGGGTGGAGTAGTTTATTAATTCCTGACCAGAATTTTTTTGGGTTTTGGTTTTGGTTTTGTTGGTGTTGAAAGTTATAGTTTTTTTTGTCTAGGATGACAAGTTTCTTTGTCCACGTGGCATTTGTCCACGTGAGCAGTCATATATGCCACTGCTAACTAATCACAGGCACTACACCCTCACATACTCATCTTCTGTTGAACCACCTGCTTCGCTAGGGATGGCTTGCACCTGTCACCCCTGGGCTTTTGGATATTGGCAAAGGCTCTTGCTACCCCCATAGTGCCTTTGTTAGGCAAGGCTCAAATGACAAACCCGCCTTCATAGGTATCACAAGGGATAAGAAACTAAGAGTAATGCTACTCAACACCAGAAGTCTAAACCTCAAGATGCATGCACTCAAAACTCTCCTTAGCATGGAGAACATCGATATCTGTGCAGTAACAGATACCTGGTTCAGGGTTACTGAGAGCAGTCCAGCACTACCAGGTTATACCTCATACCATGCTTTTCAGCCCCAAAACTTGGACTGAACCACAAAAGGAGGGGGAGTATTGATATTCATCAAAGATACCCACACCTCCAGGTTGGTGGCAAAGCACCAAGCATCAGAGACTATCCATGTGCAACTAACAATGGGTAAAACTGCCTTCCAGGTTATAGCCTGCTACAGACCACCCTCCCAAACCCAAGAACCGCACTCGGCCTTCCTGAGAAGAGTGGAAAATATGAAGGTCTCTCCAAACACCATTATATTGGGCGACTTCAACTACCCAAACATAGACTGGGAGCATGACTCTAGCTCCAACACCCTAGCCCAAAGATTCCTAGAATATATGAACTCAAATGCTATGGAACAACTTGTTACCACTCCCACAAGAAGGGAAAACATACTGGACCTGATCATCACCAACATGGGGACTCTATGCTCCAGACCAGAAGTGTATCCCTCACTGGTAAGATCAGACCATAAACTAATCTCACTGGATATTCACATCCCGACCCCACCCCCTGCCCAGAAAACCACAGTGAACAACTTCTCTAAAGCAAATTCACACTCCTCAAAACTGAGGTGGAAACCTTCAAAGCCCCTGGGCCTGTGGAAAATATGGACCAGACCGCAGATTCCTCTATAAACGCATTCAATGGACACCTTCAGGAATGCATGGATCATGCGATCCCGAATAAAACCAAGACCCAATCCTCTAAAGGCAGATGTCCTGTCTGGTGGACCCCAGCCATAAACAAACTATACAATAGAAGGAGGAAGCTACTAAATGATACAGCAAAATCCCAAAAAGGGAAGGCATCACTGATCAGTATTAGCAAAAACTACGGGCACTCATAAGATTGTCTAAGGCCAGCTTCGAGAGAAAATTGCACAGGACACTAAGCATCATCACAAGGCTTTCTTTAGTTATGTTAGGAACCTGGGTGGTAATTCCCAGATATGCTCAGAGGTAGTCCAAAATGTCAATAGAAACACCAAACCCACAGACATTGCCAACATCCTAGCTGACAGGTTCAGTGCAAACTTCTCCCCCCTCCACAATAAAAGGGCAAATATTTATCCCAGCAGAGTGCTGCCCCCCCTGACATCTCAGATGCTCAGGTAAAAGCCACCCTCTCCAAAGCAATAAACACTGCATCAATGGGACCAGACAGTGTCCCAGGCTGTGTCCTACATGAACTCCAAGAAGAGCTACACCCAAACATAAAACTACTGTTCAATCATAGCCTTAATACAGGATATGTGGCCAAAGAGTGGCGTACAGCAACAGTGGTCCCTCTACAGAAAGGTGGTGCCTCAACAGATCCTGGACACTATTGCCCCATAAACCTGACTAGCTTAGTCTGCAAAGCTATGGAAAGGATCAGCATGGACCTCATAAATAAAGATATTGGGGACCTACAGACACTGGATCATACCCAGTTTGGCTTTGTTAAGGGCAGATCCTGCCTCTCAAACCTGGTTGATTTCTTTGAAACAGTCACCAAGGCCATTGACAAGGGGAAGGTGGTCCACACAGCCTACCTGGACCTCGCAAAAGCCTTCGATACAATACCCCACTCGGGCATTCTAGAGAAGCTCACCAGCTTAAATATAAATCCCTATGTCACTAGATGGATTGCACACTGGCTCAAGGACAGAACCCACATGGTTAGAATTGCTGGAGCCATGCCAGACTCCAAACCAGTTACAAGTGGTGTCCCACAAGGCTCAGTCCTGGGACCTCTCTTGTTTGGTATATATTTATCGGAGGTACAGGCCAACACGGAAGGACTGTGGCTGACCAAATTCACAGATGACTGCAAACTGGCCGCCATAATCGACTCTCCAGCCAACACAAGCATCCTCCAAAAGAGCCTCATAGAAACAGACAACTTGTACCAGAGCCATGGCCTCAAGCTGAATTCCAAAAAGTGTATAGTCATCCCCTTTGGCAAAAACAAAGTGCCCACAAAGTACCACATAGGTGGTAATCCATTAAGTACAGAAGAAGTAATTAGGGACCTGGGGACCCAAGTTGATAGCAATCTCTCATTTAACAACCACGTGGCCAAAGTAGTTAGAAAAACATTTTATATAGCCCACCTCATCATGAAGGGATTCACATCTATATTACGGGAGGACATCGTGCCTCTTTACTCATCCCTCATCAGGCCCATAATTGAGTACAATGCCCCTGTTGGGATGTACCTTACCAGACACCTGCAGCAACTGGAAAGACCCCAAAAGTACCTCACCAAGAGGATCAAAGGGCTCAAACAGATGCCATATGCTGACCGGTTAAAGAAACTCCAGCTCTACTCAGTGGCATACCGCCTGTTCAGAGGTGATCTGTGCCTGATGTATAAAGCCATGTTAAACCCGGAATTAATGGGCATGCTGCACCTCAGAATATCCAAATCCCATCGAGCTACACGCTCGAGAGACTTGAACCTCAGCACTGAAATAAATAGGACATGCTGGAGGGACAGATTCATAACCCAGAGGCTCCCTTCACTCTGGAATAAAATTCCAGTCCAGGTTAGGCAGAGTCCCTCATTGACTCTCTTCAAGAGGAATCTTGATGAGTGGATGGGAGATCGTAGGTTTACCCCAGGTATCACTTCTGTGTCACTGTTAGACAGAGGCACAGTATACTAACCTCAAAAAAGGGCATAGCAAGATAAATTTACTATGGATGGCGACAGCCAAACACATTCTGGCTAGGTTTATAAATGCCCTAGGGCAGATAGCCTAGTATGAACCTATGAACCTATGAACCTATGTACCTTGTTCCCCATTGGCCCTATGTGCTGTTAATCACCATGGCAATCACAATACTATGGTAGCATGTGCAAAGGTCAGTTGTCAGTCACCTCTATGGTACAGTTGTGGAATATGTGGGTCATGTGGCAATGTCACAGCTGCCACATGTACACAGTCAACCCTCTCCCCTACACATGGGCGTACAACACATGTATGAGATGGAACCACATAGCCAAACTGGGGACTAAGCACTCTGAACCCAGTACTGGCATAACCTGTCAGGTGGCATGAAATACTACAGTGACTACAATACCAGTCTGATGTAGACCTACACTGACAGAAATTCAAGCATGTGAACACACTGGGCCATTCATGGAGCCTAAGAATAGCATCCTGCCTGAGCGGCAGACACCTCTGCAGCTGGCACACAGGCATACATTATGCCAGAACACATCACGCATAACACATAGCACACAAATCCTGTGTGCCAAACAGTCACAGCCTGTACGGCTAGACAACACACCTGCTACAGTTGTGTTAGGTACCTTTATTGTCTTGTACAGTGAGGTCACGCTCACCAGGCTGGACAAGGTGAAGGTCACAGTGATATGCCCGTGGGGCACTATGGTCCACCACATAACACAAGCATACAGGTCAGTCAGAGGCATGGACACATATGACTCAGTCATTGTCCATGCCACTATGGCTGACCTGTGATGTACCTCCCTGGACTACATGATAGGGAACATGGAAGGGCTCTCTGAGCATGTGGCACAGGCTGGTATGACCCTGACCTGGTTGGCATCATACCCTCACCAGGAATGCTGACGTATTACTGAATGCTGATGAATTACTGCAGCTACAACACCCTAGCTGAAAGGTTCCTAGCATGTAGTCACTGCATTGCTATGGAACAACTTGTTACCACTCCCACAACAGGTGAAAACATGCAGCACCTGTTCATCAACAACATGTAGACTATATGCCCCAGACCAGATGTGTATCCCTCGCTGCTAGGTTGATACTATCTACATATCACACTGTATATACACATACCACATGCAGCACCCACACAGAAGACCACAGTCATAATGTTATCCAGTGCAAATACCATGTATTCACATTTGGCAGGCGTCAGACATGGTAACTATTGAAGGTCACAGGTACATATGTGTATTTGGCACACACATAAATCATCTGTGTCCATTGCCATTACTGGTTTAATCGATGTCATGCATTATTGTGAACAACAACCCACATACATGGGCATTGTGTGTGACAAAAACACACGTGACATGTCTGGAATCCAATGCCATAACTAACTGTGCTATGACAGTAGTGAGAGACGCAGTAGCAGAGCGTGCTATTTGCATTACTGGGAGATTTGCCCTCTTCCGCTGTACGTTTAGGGTGCTGACATCATCTCTGTGTAGAGATTGGAATATGCAGCAGCTGGTGTGTTGTACTGGTTGGCAAAAGGGTCAGTTTTCTCACACATGTAATTGCACACACACTACTTTCACCCTCACCCACACACACTTTTGCAGGATTCAAACCCCTAACCAACTATGTGATGACACTCAAGACAGACGCATTAGCGGAGCACGCTATTCACATTACTGCGAGGTTTTTCTTCTCCTGCTGTACTTATAGGGTGCTGACATCATCAGTGTTTAGAAAGGGGAATGTGCATCCTGTAGTGTGTTCTCCTAGTTGCCAAAAGGGATACTTCTTTCATACAGACTTGCACACACACTAACCCCCTCCACACATATTGAGCATTTGCAGGGTTCAACCCCCTACCTCTCTCTGTTATGACACTCGAGAAGGATGCATTAGCAGAGCACACTATTCGCATTAGTGGGAGGTTTCTCTTCTCCTGCTTTACTTATAGGGTGTTGACATCATCAGTGTTTAGAAAGGGGAATGCGCATCCTGTAGTGTGTTCTCCTAGTTGCCAAAAGGGACATTTCTTTCATACAGACTTGCACAAACACTAACCCCCTCCACACACACTGAGCATTTGTAGGATTCAAACCCCTACCTAACTATGTTATGACACTCAAGATGGACACATTAGCGGAGCACGCTATTTGCATTACTGAGAGGTTTTCCTTCTCCTGCTTTACTTATAGGGTGCTGACATTATCAGTGTTTAGAAAGGGGAATGTGCATCCTGTAGTGTGTTTTCCCAGTTGCCAAAAGGGACATTTCCCTCAGACAGACTTGCACACACACCAACCCTACACAGAGCATTTGCAGGATTCAAACCCCTACATAACTATATTATCACACTTGAAGGAGACGCATTAGCAGAGCGCACTATCCAAATTATTGGCCGTCTGCTCTGCACCTGCAGTATTTATAGGGTGCTGACATCATTATTTCTATAGAGGTATGTACATCTAGTACTACCTGTCAGGTGGGGGATAGCATATATATGCATTTGCAGCCACCTACATCAGGGTCAGATATGCACGTCGCACTGGCAGGTTATGTTTTATACCATGCTTCATGACCACAGGACCTGTAACACACAACACAACCAGTTCTGACCACCCCTCCCACATCCAGGACATACACTTTGTTTCCCTGGGAACAGTGCCATGATATGCAGGTGTTCACATACACCATTCCAGTTGTTAACGTCAGGTACAGGCATATTGTGTGTGGGAACTACTCAGGCCTCTACAACATTACCCTACAGCCACTAAAATTTGTGAGTCCATGTGCTATGGCAGAACCACTCACCACAGCCACAAGGGGGAATACATATTGCACCTGACCATCTGCAACATGGGTACTCACTGTTCCACACCAGAGGTAGACCACCATTGTTGATATCTGACTATACCCACCTTTCCCTGGCCATCCATAACCCATCCCCACCCCCAGGCAAGGTTGTCACTGCAAACAAATTGTATTTATCAAAAGCAGACTTTACACTTGTGAAGACTGGGGTGGAAGACTTCAAAGGACCCATGCTGGGGGAGTATACAGGCCACTCTGCATAATCCTTGACAATTGCATTCTATGAGCATGTGGAAGGTTTGCATTGATCATGCTATCCCAAATATACCCATGACTGCTCCACAACAGGACACCTGTCAGATGTACACCAGCCGTATATGAGCTGTCCAACAGACAGAGTGAGCTAATACATTGCAGAGCAGTATCCCACAGAGGGAAGACATCTCTGAACAGTACCGGCATGACACTTCAATCCCCCATAATCATCACGACACAGTGTTGACAGTGAAATTGTCCAGACAATGCAGGTACGGCTCCTCTCAGTCTGTTATTGATGCCCACTTACTGTTAGAGGTCCTCAGCAACCCTCTTCCAGCACACACCAACAACATGGCTGTGGCTTAGCAAATTCAAACCCTGGGATCTCCACTGTGTCCCTGCTTGACAGAGGCACAGCACACTAGCCTCACACGGTGCCTTATGTGACCTACTTTACAGTGGCACAGTAGCCTACCGTACTGGGGAGGCAGACGCCAAGCACACTCTGGCTAAGCTGTCATTCCCTAGGGCAAACAGCCTAGTGTTGACCTCTACACCCATATGTTTAATTGTCAGATGCACATTATTTGTTGCTGATAGACTGTTTGCAGGTCTTTATTGCCATAGCATTCCCTGTTTGTATGAACAACTTGTGTATCTGTGGAAGATGTTTGCATATGGGAGGGATCCACTATATCACGTATGTCTCTGTAGTCATTTAACTGTGTGCACTGGGCAGATTGCTGTAATGTGGTTGGTTCATGGAATAACATGTACAAATACCAGATATGTGTGGCCAACTGCTAAACTGAGATTTGGCCTAAGTGTGTGAGCATGCCCAGTTCAGCCTTCCCATGGCATGCTGTCTGACATATGTCTCATTTATCAAAGTGTGCAAGCATGCCCAGTGTAAGCTTTCCATATGTTGAACTCTGCAGCCCACCACATTTGTGGATGAGTGTGAACTTCAACAAATATCTCCCGTTTATGGTTGTGTGTTGTGTGTCATGTTGTGTAGTTACTGTCCAACTGCTTTGTGTGTGAACACAACAGGGATTATACTGTGCCTGCAGGGTTTGCATGGGATACTTTGCATACAGTTGTCAACATCCTTTCATACTGACCTAACACTGTAGTACCGTATAGTGTACTGGTTCAGTACTTTCACTGTGGTGGACAGTATCCTGGGCTTTAGTCCTATCACTGCTTTACAGTTCCATAGTGAGCACAGCAGTCTGGTTAGGGGCCAGTTGTGCACATCTGACCATGTTGCATTATGTTCAGATATGAACAACTTAAACCAGGCTTGTCCAACATTGGTAGTGCATTCCACAACATAGGTGTACATTTGCAAACACTAGCGATGTGCCTTAGGCCATTTCTAATGCTAGTCGGAGAGTGTGTTTGTCCTTCGATACACATTGTAAGTGGAGTTTGCCATGACATATGTCATGGTTAGTATACTGTGCCTCCGTCTACCTGTGACATAACAGTGATACCCAGGGTAAACCTACCATCTCCATCCACTCATCAAGATTCCTCTTGAGGAGAATCGATGAGTGACTCTATGGATAACCTGTACTGGGAGTTTACTCATGAGTGGGGGTGGCTTCTGTGTTATGGATCATGCAGTACAGCTTGTCCTATGTATGTCATTGCTGGGGTTCAGGTCTCTCATGTGCATAGCTCACTGCCATTCAGATTGTACAAGGTGCAGCATGTTTATTGATTCCAGCTTGGACATGGCTTTATACATCAGGCACAGCTTGCCTCTGGGTGGGCAGTATGGCAGTGTGTGTAGCTGCAGTTTGTTTAATCAGGCATCACATGGCATCTGTTCAAGCTCTTTGATACTCTTGGTTAGGTACTTTTGGGGACTTTACAGTTGATGGAGGTGTCTGCTGAGGTACATCCCACAGGGGCTATTGTAGTCAATTGTAACACTGATGAAGGATGACTGCAGAGCCACAATGACCTCCCCTTATCTAGATCTGACAACCTTCATGATTAGGTGGGTATATGGTATGTTTCTGTAAACACTACAGCCACATGTTTGTCCAATGCAGGATATCTATCACCATGTGTCCCCAGGTCTCTCATTACATGTTAAGTATGTAATGAGTTAACACCTATGTGGTAATTGGTGGGCACTTACTGTATATCCACGGGGGTTGACTATACACTTTTCTGCATTTAGCTTGCTGACATGGCTATGGCACCAGTTGTCTGTTTCTATGTGGCCCTTTTGTGGGATGCTTGTGTCAGCTGGAGGGTCAGATATGGTGGGAAGTTTGTAGTCCTCTGCAAACATGTTCAGACACAGTCCTTCCATGTTGGCCTGTACCTATGGGACATATATACCAAACGAGGGCGGTCCCAGGACCAAGCCTTGTGGGATGCCAGTTATATCTGGTTTGTAGTCTGACATGGCTGCAGCATGTCTGACCATGTCAGTTCTGTCCTTGGTCTGGTTTGCAACCCCTCTACTGACATAGGGGTTTATATTTAAGCTGGTGAGCATATCTATAATGAACATATAGGGTATTGTATGGAAGCCTTTGCAAGGTCCAGCTACGCTGTGTGGACCACATTGCCCTCATCAATGACCTTAATGACTGTTTCAAATGAGTCAAACATGTTTAGGGACAGGATCTGCACTTAACAAAGCCACACTGGGTAGGGTCCAGTGTCAGTAGGTCCCCAATATCTTTATGTCTGTGGTGCATGCTGATCCTTTCCATAGCTGTGCAGACCAAGCTTCTCAGAATTCTGGGGTGGTAGTTTTCAGTATCCATTCAGGCAACACCTTTGTTGAGAATGACCACTGTTGTTGTACACTGCTCTTTGGGTACATATCCTGTGGTAAGGCTGACATTGAGCAGTAGTGGGATTTAGCATTCCATTCTTCTTGGAGTCCATGTTGGACTCAGCCCAGGACACCATCTCATACCATTGCTGCTGTGTGCTTTGCTTTGTAGATGCTGGCTGTTACCTCAGCATCTGCAATGTCAGGGGGCCAGCAGTCTGCTGGGATAGATATTTTGCATTCTTGGGGGGGGGGGGAGTTTGCACTGCACCTGTCAGGATGTATGTTGGCAATATGTGTGTGTGCTTTGTATGTTGTTTGTAATATTTGTGTGATTCAGAGCATATCTGTGAATTCCCAACACAGTTCCTACCATCAGGTGAGGAAGCCTTGGGATTATCCTTAGTGTCCTGTACAATTTGTATCTTCATAGGTTCATAGGTTCATACTAGGCTATCCACTCTAGGGCATTTGTAAGCCTAGCCAGAGTGTGTGTGGCTTTCGCCACCCCTTGCTATATGAATATAAAACCAAGACCCAATCCTCCAAAGGCAGACATCCTGTCTGGTGGACCCCAGCCATAAACAAACTATACAATAGAAGGAGGAAGCTACTACATGACAGAGCAAAATCCCAAAAAGGGAAGGCATCTCTGATCAGTATTAGCAAAAAACTACGGGCACTCATAAAATTGTCTAATGCCAGCTTCGAGAAAAAAATTGCACAGGACACTAAGGATAATCACAAGGCTTTCTTTAGTTATGTTAGGAACCTGGGTGGGAATTCCCAGAAATGCTCAGAATTAGTCCAAAATGACAAAAAATACACTGAACCCACAGACATTGCCAACATCCTAGCTGACAGGTTCAGCGCAAACTTCTTCCCCCCCCTCCCCACCAAAAGGGCTAATATCTATCCCAGCAGAGTGCTGCCCCCCTGACATCTCAGATGCTCAGGTAAGAGCTGCCCTCTCCAAAGCAAGAAACACAGCATCAATGGGACCAAACGGTGTCCGGGCTGCGTCCTACATGAACTCCAAGAAGAGCTAAACCCAAACCTAAAACTACTGTTCAATCTCGGCCTTACTACAGGATATGTACCCAAATAGTGGTGTACAGCAACAGTGGTCCCTCTCCACAAAGGTGGTGCCTCAACGGATCCTGGAAACTATCGCCCCATAAGTCTCACTAGCTTGGTCTGCAAAGCTATGTAAAGGATCATCATGGACCTTATAAATAAAGATATTGGGGACCTACAGACACTGGATCCTACCCAGTTCGGCTTTGTTAAGGGCAGATCCTGCCTCTTAAACCTGGTCAATTTCTTTGAAACAGTCACCAAGGCCATTGACAAGGGGAAGGTGGTCCACACAGCCTACCTGGACCTCGCAAACGCCTTCGATAATACCCACTGGCATTATAGATAAGCTCACCAGCTTAAATATAAACCCTATGTCACTAGATGGGTTGCAAACTGGCTCAAGGACAGAACCCACATGGTTAGAATAGCTGGAGCCATGTCAGACTCCAAACCAGTTACAAGTGGCGTCCCACAAGGCTCAGTCTTGGGACCTCTCTTGTTCGGTATATATTTCTCGGAGGTACAGGCCAACATGGAAGGACTGTGGCTGACCAAGTTCGCAGATGACTGCAAACTGGGCGCCATAATAGACTCTCCAGCCGACACAAACATCCTCCAAAAGGGCCTCATAGAAACAGACAACTGGTGCCAGAGCCATGGCCTCAAGCTAAACGCCAAAAAGTGTATAGTCATCCCCTTTGGCAAAAACAAAGTTCCCACAAATGATCACATAGGTGGTAATCCATTAAGTACAGAAGAAGTAATTAGGGACCTGGGGACCCAAGTTGATAGCAATCTCTCATTTGACAACCACGTGGCCAAAGTGGTTAGAAAAACATTTTATATAGCCTACCTAATCATGAAGGGATTCACATCTAGATCAGGGGAGGTCACTGTGCCTCTTTACTCATCCCTCATTAAGCCCATAATTGAGTACAATGCCCCTTTTGGGATGTACCTTACCAGACACCTGCAGCAACTGGAAAGACCCCAAAAGTACCTTACCAAGAGGATCAAGGGGCTCAAACAGATGCCGTATGCTGCCCGGTTAAAGAAACTCCAGCTCTACTCAGTGGCATACCACCTGCGCAGAGGCGATCTGTGCCTGACGTATAAAGCCATGTCCAACCCGGAATTAATGGACATGCTGCACCTCAGAAAATCCAAATCCCATCGATCTATGGACTTGAGGGACTTAAACCTCAGCACTGAAATAAATAGGACATGCTGGAGGGACAGATTCATAACCCAGAGGCTCCCTTCACTCTGGAATAAAATCCCAGTCCAGGTTAGGCAGAGTCCCTCATTGACTCTCTTCAAGAGGAATCTTGATGAGTGGATGGGAGATTGTAGGTTTACCCCGGGTATCACTTCTGTGTCACTGTTAGACAGAGGCACAGTATACTAACCTCAAAAAAGGGCATAGCAAAATTAATTTAAAATGGGTGGTGAAAGCCATACACACTCTGGCTAGGCTTATAAATTCCCTAGGGCAGATAGCCTAGTATGAACCTATGAACCTATAATATTACGGCCATTTATGATTTGCTTTGTTGTGCCTCTGTCTGGACGTGACACAGTGAAGACCCCCAGTGTAAATCTACGATCATCCATCCACTTGGCAAGATTCCTGTTGAAGAGTGTCAGTGAGGGGCTCTGCCTAACATGGAGTGGGATTCTGTTCCAGGGTGTGGGGAGCCTCTGGGTTATGTATCTGTCCCTCCATCACATCCTATTTCATTATGTGTTGAGGTTGACATCTCTCACTCTCACAGCTCCGATGGCTTTGAGTTTTCTGGGGTGGAGCATGTCCATTACTCCTGTGTTGGACATGGCTTTGTACAACAGACATACAATGCCTCTGTGTAGGCAGTATGTGACTGCAATCAGCTGGGGTGTCTACAGCCAGGCAGCATATGACATATATTTGAGACCCTTTATCCTCTTGGTGAGGTACCTTTGAGGTCTTTCTAACTGCTGCAGGTGTCAGGTAAGGTACATCCCAAATTAGGCATTGTACTAGATTATGGGTCTGATAAGAGAACAGTATAGGGGCACAATGACCTCTGTTGACATAGATGTGAATCCTTTCATGATACGGTGTCCAATATAGACAGTCGTCCTAGCCACATTCGCAATGTGAGCGTCACATAACAGGTTACTGTCCACTTGTGTCCCTAGGTCCCTGATTACTCCTTCCATACATAATGGTTTACCACCTATGTGGTAATTTGTGAGTACCTTGTTTGGTATTTGGTGGGACATTCATACTGTCCAGTGTCTTCAGGACGGCTGGGTGGGGTTCCTGTGTATGAGAGTGTGGTCTGTAGCATGCTACAGACTGTACAGCAGTCTTGCCTACGGTTAGTTGCACATGGGTGGACTCCAATGCCTTGTGCATTGTCAGTTACCTGGACATATGGGTGTCTGTGCTGAATATGGATACTCACCCTCCTTTTATGTTTTGTTCCAGGTTTTGGGGCCATAACGCATGATATGTGGTATAACCTGGTAGTGCTGGTGTGCTGTCAGGAGGCTTGCAGCAGGTTTCTGTCACTGCACAGACATTGATGTTCTCCATACTGGGGAAGGCCTCGGGAGCATGCATATTGAGGTTTACACATCTGGCATTGGTCAGCATTACCCTTATGTTTCTTTCCACTTATGTTTTCTGGGGTGGTGGGTTAGTCTTTTCAGCCTTGCCTATGAAAGGCTCTATGGAGGTGGCAAAAGCCTTATCCAATATCCAGACACCCAGGGGTAACAGGTGCAAGCCATCCCTGGAACAGCTGCATGGCTTGTCAAGCATGACATCCCAAGCAGACAGACATTGGATCCCCTTGGAATGACACCAGTAATTGTGCCACTTGTTATAACTGATCATTCTGTGTTTGTACTGTGGCATCATTCTTGGTGAGGGTAGGATGCTGCAAATGGTCAGTGTCATACCGGCCTGGACTACATAATCGGAGAGCTCATCTATGTCTCTTTTCATGTAGTCTAGGGAGGTACATCGCAGGTCATTCAAACCAGCATGGACTATGACTGCATCATATTTCTGCTTGCTTTGGGGTGATCTGCATACTTGTGTTATGTGGCATATTGTAGCAGCCTACAGGCAGCTTACTGTACCCTTTCCCTTGTTCAGTCTGGTGTGCGGGACAGCAGAGTCTCTCACTATGGAGTCACCTATTACAACTGTATCAGGCATGTTGTTTCTCCTTCTGGCCTGTGACTGTTTGGCACACCAGCTTTGTGTACTATGTGTTGCATGTGCTATGTTTGGAGGTTGTTTGATTGGGTGTCTGCTTTGGAGGCCTCTGTTGGTGTGGTGTGTTTGTAATTTGGGCCTCCAGGAATGTTTTTCTGTGTTTATGTCTTTGGTTTGCAGTTGTCATAGGTCTATGTGGGACTGGGTTTGTGGTGTGTGTGTGGTTACCTTCTTCTCCTGACTAGTTTTGGGAGTACTGAGTTGAGGGAGCTCAGCTTCCAGTTTGGATAAATGGTTGCATCTCTCACATATATTTGTATTTCTTGGGGGGAGTTGAGGGTTGTCTGTGTACTTGGGGCAGGTGTAACATTGCCTCAAGATTCACAGATTCAACTTGTTGTAGCTGGCCTTAGTGGATTGTATGTGTGGACATATTTTATTGCCATACTACTGATCAGTGATTACTTCTTTTTTTATGTTTGCTCTATCATGTAGTAGCTTCCTCATTCTCTTGCATGGTTTGGTATTGGCTGGAGTCCACCATGCCAGATGCCTGCGTGTATGGCATTGTGTCTTGTTTTAATTTAGGATTGCATAATCCAAGCATTCCTGGCAGTGTTCATGGAATGCCTGTATAACAGGTTCTGAGGTGTGGCCCATATTTTGCACCTGCACAGGGCCTTTAATGGATTCCACATCAGTTTGGAGGAGTGCAACTTTTGCTTTACACATGTTTTTCACTGTGGTTTTCTGGCCAGGGATTGTGGTCAGGATGTGTATATCCAGTGTGATTACTCTATGGTCTGGTCTTACCAGTGAGCAATACACTTCTCATCTTGCCATACAGTACCCATGTTGCTGAGTATCACATCCAGTATGCTTACTCCTCTTGTGGGAGTGGTACATTGTTCCTGGGCATTTTGGTTTATAGATTCTATGAACTTTTGTCCTACAGTGTTGGAGCTAGTATAATGCTCCCAGTCTATGTCTGGGTATTTTCAGTCACGCAATATAGTGTGGTTTGGAGGACTTGATATATTCATGTATTCCAACATAGGCCAGGTGCAGTTCCTGGTGTTGTGATGGTAGTCTGTAGCAGGCTATAAACTGGGAGGCAGTTTTAGCCACTGTTACTTGACCATGGCTAGTCCATACTGCTTCTTGTTGTGGTACCAACATGGGGGTGTGGTTATCCTTGACAATTATTGCTAGTCACCCTCCTTTTGTAGCTTGTTCCATGTTTTGAGGCTGTACAGCACAGTATGAGGTGTAACCTGGTAGTGTTAGGGTGCTGTTGTGAGCCTTGACCCAGTTTTCTGTTACAGCACAGATATCAACATTCTCCATACTGGGTGAGTTTAGACTGCATGCATTTTGCTGTTTAGACTTCTGGCATTGGGTAGCATTTCATCTAGTTTCTTATCCCTTCTGATACCTATGGAGGTAGGTTTGTGTTTTGAGCCTTACCTATTCAGGGCACGCTGTGGGTAACAACAGCCTTTGCCAGTATCCATACGGCCTGCACTGATAGGTGCACGCCAGTCCTAGCAGGTGGAGCATCATGTCATGCTCAGCATGTCATCCCAGGCTGGCACACATTGGATCCCCTTTGACTAACTGCAATACTTCAGCCAATTATTGCAATTGATCATCTCATTGTCATATTGTGGCATGATGCTTGGTGAGGGTAGGATGTTAGTCACGGTCCTCAGATGTGCATATAGTACATGGTGTTACATTACTTAACACATGGCATTCATGCCTCAGGTGGTGCTGCAGGGCTGCCTCTGTTGGATGCACATATTACACTCCCTGTACATGTTTGTGAGCAGGTCATGTCATTTTAGGCATCCCTGTTATTATTTGAGTGAGTCAGAGGGGGTATCATTCCCAGGGTTCCTACTGAGCCAGTGTATGTGCTATGCGTTGCCTCTTTGCCAAGGCCAGGGCATACTGGGCACGCCTCCTTCTGCCTACTGGGGCAGGCTCAGGTTGTTCCTCCTCCGGGTCATGCTCTGCCTGTGATGGCCTTGGCAATGGTGGGGGGCTGTTTGGCCCAGCCCTATGCTGGTCCTGCTGCAGCTGTTTTCGCAAGATCATATTATGTAGCATAGCACATACCATGACAATTTGGGTACATGTAGTTGGTGTGTACTGCAAGGCTCCACCAGATGTGTCCAGACACCGGAACCATGACTTGAGCAGCCCAAACACACGCTCTATTACATTACGTGTTTGTGCATGTGCCTCATTATGGCGTTCCTGTTCAGGTGTGTGTGCATTTCTGATGGGTGTCATCAGCCATGGCTCCAGTGCATAACCTGCATCCCCCACTAGGTGTCCGTGTGGGATGTCCCCATTGGAAAATGTCTGGTACAGCTGAGTCAAATGCCAGATGTGAGAATCATGGTAGCTCCCAGGGCAGCCAGCACACACATTCATTATTATGCCTTGGGCATCACACACGACTTGGCAGTTGATGGAGGGGAAGCCCTTGCGGTTAATGTAGGCCCTACCCCGCTCACCGACTGGTGCTTTGATGCGTATGTGCGTGCAGTCTATTGCACCCACTACCTCAGGGTATTCAGCTATTTGCTGGAAGAGACGCATATTGCTGGCCAATACCTCACGGGCATTGGGGAAATATACATGATCACCGACATGTGCTGACATGGCATCCAGGAACTGGTGCAGTACCCTGGAGGCTGATGCCTATGATATCCCCATCATATCACCAGTTGGTCTTTGGAAGGTACCTGTTGCTAGTATTCTTAGGCCAACACATACCTTGGTTTCCACTGAGATGGGTTCCCCTCTGTTGGTTCTGTGTGTGAGGCGTGGCCTGCACAGCTCAACTATTTGCTGCAGGAGCTCTCTGTCCACTCTATAGCTCTACTATCTCCAGCTCATGTAACCCATGGTAGGTGACCCTGGGCCTGTACACTCTTCTCCGTCTCCTCACTGTGGGTTGTCTTGCACCATCTGCATTGTCACCACCCTCAGCAAGTCACCTATGTCTCATTATGACAGCTATGGCAGCCCCTAACATTTCTGCTCTGAGTTCAGCTTTTTCATTTTTCACTTCTAATAGCTTACTCCTGTCTTGCAGTGTCTCTTGAGAGAAACATCCTGCACTGCTGTTTGCAGAGTTTTAAGTGCTGGGCTGGGCTACTATTCTGCCTGTGTAATTGCCTGCTTCTAATTGTTTTCACCTGCTAGCCCAGCAGTATTCCCTGCTAGCTTCCTACGAATTCTGTTGCTTCCTTTTTCCTTTCTGTTTCCTCATGGGGGAGCAGCGTGCATACCAGCAGAAACACGCTCACAGTGGCTTACACATGCGCACACATGCTTACACGGTTCAGAATTTGCTTATTCGGATTAAAACACGCACACACCAGCGCAAACAGTTTTAAACATCTACCAACAGGCTCCCACATGCTCAGTCTGCCTTACACGCACGCACACTGTCCTACTCGCGCTTCATGGCGCGCACACGTGTGCATGCACGGCCAGCAAGAAGCTTTGGTGTAGGCAACAGTGTACACCTTCCATTTCTTGACTTTCCCATGCTTATGTTGTGGCACTCCTCTTTCCATGATATGTGTCTGACATCTGTCATGTAACACTGACCTCCAATGAACTGCATTTCTTTCTGCCATTCCCCCCTGTGATGTCACCTATCTCTTACTCTGTTCCTCCCCCTTATGTAACTCTTACACTACTCAGAATGTGCTCATTTGCTATGTGACAGTGGAATTCAGTATCCTAACACTCATTTGCATCAGATTGCCTACTAATGTTTAGTTACATGTCTTAGACTCAGCTTCCCCCCTTAGCAACCACTAAACAGTGGCCATGTTGTTTTTGGTTTGCTGGTCCCTGCATTGTAAATCCATGTATTGCATAAAACCCACATTTGTGGGTTTATAACCTTCATTTTTATGTTTTATATAGCACAACCCATTTGTGCGGGGCTGCGCTGCGTTTAAACATTTATTTCTCATATTTGCATTGGGGTACCTTGCCAATGGCCACATATTTGGCCATTGGCATGCTGCCTGACACATATGCACCCTTTATTTGGAGCTGACATGGCTCCATTGTGTTTTTTGCAGAAACGTACTCAGTTGTCAACTGAGTACATTTCTGCAGCTAAAACGGCTCTTACACGGGCTGCTTTGGGCTTCCTGGATTGCTAATCTACCTCATTTGCATGCTATTTGGCTGCAAGTGAGGTGATTAGCATATCCTCGCCCAGTCCGTGTAAGAGACGTTTTAGCTGGTCTCTTACACGGACTTTAGGGCTGTTCCTGGATCGCGAAAGCTGCATGGAGTCTTACTCTACTCTTAGATTCCATGCAAGCCTTCGTGAATCCTGCCCTACATCTTTACTGCTTCTCAATACAAGTGGTGGAACCATGACCATAATGTATATTCATTTCTTTCTTTCTTGCTTTCTTTCCTACTTTTTTTGAGGGGGGGGGTCACTAAACAATTTATTACTGATGTTAAGAAATGTTGACAGGTGCTATAGTAACTTATTCAAATAGTCAATTGTGAATCAAAGAACACTCAATACAATTTCTCTCTTTCATAGACACTTTTATTAACACACGTGTGGGCAACTCAAAATCAATATAGGGAGTCTCGCCGAACAAAAGAAGCTGTGAGCTTATATACACTTAGATAATACTGATACTAAGTTAACCATGTGCACCAATAGACAATAAAGGATTTGCATATACCAGTCAGGTGGTTTCCCGTAAACATTAGGACACACCTGAATACTTATTGCTAGGTAGAAAAAGAAAATCAGGTATACGTCCATATAAGCACTTGTTTCCTTGACCAGATAACTTTTGATCGCAGTGTTTGCTTACTCCGTGCAGTCAATCACGTACTCTTAACCTCATTACACCTGCTTTTGACCTTTCAGATTTTATAATCCCCTTTTTGATGCTGGTTAAATATCACCATACAGTCTATCAAACATTTTTCCATAACTCAACATTATCATAACATCCGAAATCTCAGCATTATTGCACATGTTTACTTCATTGCTTTTATCTTTGAAAACTGGCATGTAAGACTTTGATTGAGCTTTTGCTGCCTTGGCAGCAAGTAGTTTACAAATCAATGTCTTTATTAAAAGCAGAACCAGAAAGGTTATTAAGGCTAGTATAGCAATTAGCATTAGCAGCTTTAGTATGCCACCTCCCCAGCCAGAGAATAAGTTATTCAACCATGCCCATGTGGAGCTATTAGATTCCTTAACCTCTGACAGGTCTGACACCTTCTGGATCAGCTCCAGATGGATAGTTATCTCATGTTTATTGTCAGGAATAAAAGTACAATACTCCTCATGGATTAAAGCACAAGTACCCTCTTTGGCCGCAAGTATGAAATCAAGAGCCATACGGTTTTGTAGGACCACAGCTCTTGTGGCTGTTAGTTCATCAGTTATAAGTTCTAGTGCTGAAAAAGTTGCATTTCTCAGGGTTTCAAGGAGGTTTGACAGTTTTCTCAGTTCCCAAATTGATTTTACTGCCCCATAAGAGAGTATCATGCCAGCCCAGGAAATGACATCATCCTCGAGGTCCATATGTGCTAACCCTTTAGTGCTGGCATGGGCAAGATCATGATGTTAGATCTAGGATGCATCCACCTTAACCATAGGGTTACTAGGAGCCTTCAGTTGAACATTTCAGATATTTCCCTGGGTAATGTATATACGTGTTCTATGACTGGGACTAAATAACCCAGAAAATAGCTGCCAGACCAGTTCTCAGGTAGCCATTTATATGCTTTCTTTCCACAGATAATGTAGCAGCCATCATTTAAGATTACCTTTGTGATGTTTTCAGAAACTTTATTGTTAATAACAGTGTAGAAAAATACATTAAAGCCCAGATCATCCTGCATTTGAGTGTATTAAGAGAAGTTATGTCTCTGCATGTCATCTTCAAAAATCCATTCCTGCTGATGAAATAGTTTGTGCATGTTGTTTAGTCTCTTTGATGGCACTATCTTTCTGGCCATACCCTGTGAGCACATTCTCCAATCAGAAAAAGACACTTCTCTGACCTTTGATTGATTTGCAATAGAAGATAGAAGGATGGCATGGCAGACTTTTATGACAGAAGTGTCACAACTACTCCACCCCACTTTTTTGGATCCATTCTGCTTAAGACACAAAATGCCATGCTGGTAAAAGGCCAACAAAAGTGACACAGTCTTGTTAGGATGTGACAACAATCCCTCAGTAAGATTGGTTAAAATAGGCTGGTACATAGAGGTGTTGAGGGGAAAGCACGTAAATAGAATTCCATTATGAGCAGTAGGAATCACGTTGCAGACCCAACAATTGCTGATATTGAAAGAGGAAGCATACATCAACTTGAAGTCATGATACATGTTAAAGTTCAGGTGCCAATTAGGTGCTCATCGGTGGACATGAAGGTGTGGGGTGGCCATAAGACTGGTGAAAGTAGCTGAGAAAAGGATGGCCACAATATCAAAAATAGGATGACAAGAAGTGTGCTGCAAATACACTTACAATATTTCTGAGGGGATGTAGTGGCCCACAAGGAAGGCTGAGATTGCAGTTGTACAGTTGTACCAAAGGGGTAAAGAGTCTTGAGTGAAGAGTCAGTTGAGTCTGTCAGGAGATGCATAGTAGCAGGGGAGGCTGTGGTCATGGCTAGAAGAATAAAATAAAGTTCACGGCTTTAAGAGGGTGGTTTAGTGTGGCTTCGGGTGTGACATGCAACAGGTCCCAGAATGTCCTGAGGTGAAAAGAAAGAAAGTGGTTGTTGATCTTCTGAAGGCACAATTTTCTTGACTTGTGACACATGTATCCAGGTAGATGATCCTTGTAGTTGAACAGCAGAGGAGGTCATGAGCAAAACCAGGTAGGGCCCCTTCCAATGGGGCTGCAAGGCTGTTTTCTGACTGAAGGATTTAACATACACCCAGTCACCTGGTTGAAGGTGATTTGCCAGGTCAGGTTCGGGTAGAGTTTGAGCTTGTATGACCTGATGGTGGTGATGCTGTAAAACAGAAACAAGAGATTTGCAGTAGGACAACAAATTAGCATCATGTACCTGATAATCACAAAAAGGAAGTAGTGGGTTGAGGGGCATACAAATAGGTCGGCCCATAATAATTTCATGTGGAGAAAGACCCTTGGAGTGATGAGGCTGACCTTGCATGGAGGATAATACTAAAGGTAGTGCCTGCACCCAGGTGTGGCCTGTTTCTGCAGTAAGCTTAGATAGGTGTACCTTGATGGTTTGATTTGCCCTTTCAATAATGTCAGAGGCTTGAGGTCTGTAAGGGCAATGAAATGTTAATACAATACATAGCATTTTGCAAATTGCTTGTGTCAACTGTGAGGTAAAGTGTATACCCCTGTCAGAATAAATATGGCACAGTACCCCAAAATGGGGAATAAACTCAGTGCATAACTTTTTAGCAACAGAAATAGCATCATTCTTGGCACATGAATAGGCCTCAACCCAGCCAGAAAAAATATCAATTATAGTAAGAACATATCTGAAATGTGCAGAAGGAGGTAGTTTGATGAAATCCCATTGTAGGGCACAAAAGAGACCTAATGATTTTGGTAGAATCTGGGGTGAGACCTGAGTGCCTTTTGAAATATTAAACTGTAAACAGATTGAGCAACTGAACAAAAAATGGCGTAGAGATTCCAAAAAAACTGGTGCATACCAATCGCATTGGATCAGCTTAAGTATTGAATTCTGGCCCAAATGAACAGGAAGATGATAGGCGTGGATCAATTGGTGTAAAAGGGCGTTTGGTGCTACAGGGCACCCGTCTTGATGTCTCCAGATGGAGACTTTACCATGTTTACAATTTGCATATATCCACTGAGTCACTTCAGAATCTGATGCACCATTCTGTAGATTCAATAAACACTGATTTGAGAAAGTAGGTATTTGCAATGCCTGTTGAAATACACACAGCTGTGTTGTTTGTACTTGAACAGAGGTGGAAAGAGCAGCTTGTTTCGCATCCCAGTCTACCATAGCATTTCCTTTACTTTCAAAAGAGTCACCAGACTGGTGGGCTGCAATTTTAATTACAACAACTTGTTTTGGTATCAAATGACATTGTAACAACATGTCAACATAAAATGCATTCTTGATAATAGTATCACTAGAAGTAAGGAATCCCCATTCTTTCCATAAAGTGCCAAAGTCATATACTACACCATGTGCATAGCGGGAGTCAGTGTATATATCGACTGCTTTGTTCTTGGCCAATTGACAGGCAGTAGAGAGAGACACTAATTTGGGTACTTGAGCTGATGAACCAGGTGGTAAAGTTCCAGTTGGTAATACAGAGTTTTGAGAATAGACAGCCCAAGCAGCTGACAGCTGTCCATTTTGATTGCACAGACAAGATCTATCAATGAAGAGTACCAAATCTGGATTTTGTAAAGGGGCATCCTGGAGGTCTAACCTAGGAGAAAGAGAAGAATTAACAACAATGAGAGAATCATGGGGTTCACCCTCATCCAAGGTGGGGATTAATGATGCTGGATTAAGTGCTGGGCATCTAACAATTTGGAGGGCAGGGTTATCAAGTAAAGTCAATTCATATTTTGTCAGTCTAGAGGGGGATAAATATTGTGTTTTTGTTTTTAAGAGTAAGACGTGAACTGCATGAGGGACAGCTAAAAAGGTATTGTGTCCTAAGGTAATGGAGGCTGCAAGGTCCATTAGGATGGCTGCAGCTGCGACTGCCCTCAGGCATGCAGGTAATCCAGAAGCTATGACATCCAACTGGGTGCTAAAATATACTATCAGTCGGTACCCTCCGGTGCGTTGTTGGGCTAAAAGACCCAATGCCACCTTATTTCATTCACTACATAAAAGAATAAATGCTTTTGAGTAATCTGGTAGGCCTTGGGCAGGCACATTGGATAATTGCACCTTGAGCTGTAGGAAAGCATTTTCATGTTCCTCTAACCAGGGAAGAGGGCCAGGAGTATCCTTTTTCGATAAAGCAAGTAAAGACTGAGTAATTTCTGAGAAATTAGGGACCCATTGGTGGTAGTAGCCAGCCAGACCCAAAAATCCATGGAGCTGGCGCTGGGTAGTAGGATGGGGTGCATTTTGGATAGCTGTTACATGGGAGGGCAAACTTCTCTGAGTGCCATGCGAGATTAAAGGACCCAGATATTTAACTTCAGAGTGGCAAAACTGCAGTTTGGATCTGTTCACTTTAAAACCCTGAAGAGAAAAATATTGCAAAATGGCTAGGGTGTCTCTTTGACACGCTTGCAGAGTAGAAGAGGCAATGAGTGCATCATCGATATACTGCACCAGTGCTGTTTTGGCAGGAAAAGCAAGGGCATCCAACTGCTGCTTCATTTCTCTGGAAAAAAGCATAGGTGATTCTACATACCCTGGGAAAGTCTAGTCCACATATATTGCCCCTGGTATGTGAACGCAAAATGATATTGACTATCTGAATGAATCAAAATAGAGAAAATGCAGAAAAAATGTCTGTCACAGAGAAAGTAGTGGCAGACGGGGGGGGGGTGCAGGTCAGGACAATAGCAGGATTAGGCACTATAGGGAAGGCAGGTAGAATGGCCTTGTTAATGGCCCTAAGATCTTGAATGAACCGATACATTTCCCTGCCTGTTTTTTTGGCTGGTAGAATATGAGTATTACATCGGCTAACGTTAGGAACTAAAATGCCCTGTTGCAATAATGATTGCATTACTGGAGTGATTCTTGCTTCCACCTGGGCAGAAGGAGAGTATTGAGGCACTTTGGGCAACATTGCACCAGGCCTCAAGGTGATTTTAACTGGATCTGCATGAAATAAGAGCCTACAACATTGTCATGGCCGGTCCATAGTGATGCAGGAAGAGCGTCTAATGAGGGGTAGGAAGGAGTAGGTTGTTTGTGACATGGTATGAGCACCGCTTGCAAATAGTGGAAATCGGCCAAGGTACGTGTTCCTAACATGACATGGTGTTGTTCTTCCAGAGAGATTTCCAGAAAAATTCCTTCTTCAGTGCAATAAATTGTGCACCCTAGTTTACATAACAGATCATGTCCGAGCAGGTTCAATGGTGCTGACATGCCAACTATAAAGGCATGGTGCTCTGTTAAAGGACCCAGGCTCACTGCTACCTGAGCTGTTTTGGGGTAGCTTATGGGGATCCTGAAAACTCTCACGCCTTTAGTGGTGATGCTGGAGAAGGGTAGATTTTTGATGACTTTCAGTGTAAGCATAGACTTGGTGGCCCCTGTATATATATTAAGAAAGGGATAGGATTATTTTTCACGGTTAATGTTATGAATGGGCCTTGCTGGTCAATTGGAACAAATGGGAAAAGTTGCTGTGTCTGTTCAGGGGAGCCCTATAGTGACTGTTGTGCATCCTGCCAGACAGGAGGGGTCCAGGCAGAGTCCCAAGGCTAATTCTGGCCTGACTGAGAATGTTCCCCTTGTCTAAAGGGGTTATCTGGTGAAAGCTCTTGGGAGGGAGGCGGTGGTTGCTGTGCTAGGTATGGACAGCTGTCCCTCCAATGACCAGCCTGCCCACAGTTGAAACAGAGGTTACTATTTCCACCACCATCCCCCATTTACATCTGAACTTGTTGATGGAAGCCATTATTTACAGGGGGTCACTAAAAGGGGCCTTGCGCTCGAACTCCTGGTCCAGTAGGGCCTCGTCTTCCAGAGTTATTTCTCCATCCTTGGCCCTGCTACCCAAAGGAAGAGAACATATGTAACTGGGCCTGAAAAAGTTGATTTTGTATGTCCTTTTTTTCCTTTATCTTAAGGTTAGATAGATACTGTACCTGGGTAACTAGCTCATGCAAGCCTAGGCTGGGCCAATTCAAACACACCTCCTTCAATTGATCTCAAACCAAGGGTAGAAGACCATCTACAAAGGTAGCAGACAACCCACTGGCTGCGGGACCTTCTCTCAGCTTGGGATACCCTGAATAGGCTTCAAAGGTGTCAGTAAGACGTGATAGATAGGAGTCCACTGGTTCATCTTCCCATTGATGAATGGCCTTAATCTTCGACCAGTTGGGAAGAGGGGGAGATAACCATAATGGCGTCCAGTATGTGGCTTCTAATTGACTTGAAGCCATCATTTCCCATTGTTCCATGCTGCGGAACAAGATTTGTGATATTTGGATGGTCCCATATTCATTTTATAAGGTCAGCTGGAGCAGCATATTGCAACACCATCCTTACTTCTTCAATAGTGGGGTTTTGAAGAATAACATGACCAGACAAAATTCATTGGAAATTTTGTTGGGTTAGACCATATGGGCAGAAGCAAATTTACAATCGCTTGAAAATCTACAGCCGACCATGCCCTGGTAACAGTTATGGCAGAAGGAGAAATTTCATCTCTACCATGTGCAGGATTGGGACTTCTCTTAAAGGAAAATACCCTTTTTCATCATCCTCCTCAGATGAAGATGAGGAGGAAGAGTCCTCATTGGAATCAGGATTGAACCTACCTGGTCTTAAATAACCTTTTCCAGTATCAATGAGAATTAGGAAATGCCCTAGTGGTTTCTGCATGGATTTTGAACCCTGCTTTTTATTGCCCTTAAGAAATTTTAAAAACATTAGATTTGGAACCCTAGATTGACTGTATATTGCTGGGCCAGTATAAGAGGCGGATTCATCTCTAAGCTGAAGTCTCGGGTCGAGTTGGTCTGTGCTTTGACTACCTGCTCCAGCGGAAGTGGACATAACTTGGGAATCACTTACTGTTGGTGCCATTTGATCTGCACCTTGCAGCAACTGTGATTGCTGAACAGTATCATTGCTGGGTTGCCAGACAGGCTGGAGTATGGCAGGTTATTGCACCTGCTGTTGAGCCACTGGCTCATGCTCCTGCAGCTGGCCCGCTATTTCATATGCAGGTGGCGTGGTCAGTTAGGGTGGAGTAAAAGCATATTCTTCCTCGGAGCATTCAGTTGAACCTATATTTAACTGCCTTAAGCCCACTAGGGGTACAGCCCTTTGTATGGCGGGGTCTCTAAGGGTTCCCCCTTCTACTATTCCCATCTTATATGCTGTGTGATTCAATGCTTTCAACTGCCCTTTTAATTTGTCCTGATTAAATTTTAAGCTTCTTACTAAGTAGTCCTTTTCCCTATTTTTTGATTCTGCTTGCCAATCATTAAAAGCCGCCCAACATCCCAGCGGTACCTTTTCCCTTTTTCTTTTAGTTTCTTTTGTAAGTTAGCCAGTACATCTTTGTCAAAACTGCCATTAGCTGGGAAGCATAATTTCCCATCATTCTTGGTCAGAGTAACCCAATGATTCAGATACAAGCAGCTTTCTTGTGAACTTTGTAAAACATGTAGCTGGATGGAGTTCCTCTTACTGGCTGTAATTCTTTACCTGCACTCACTCCCATGTTGTCTTTTTTTTTTTTGACAGCAAACTACAGTCAGTAACCCGCACTGACACATATGTCACCAGAAGATTATCGTTTAGCCCCCACTCATTCAGTAACGAATTATGCCACTTACCTTTTTGAAAGTAGCACAAAAGAGAGAGAAGGAAAAAATAAGACTTATAATGTAAATCAGACACTTACAAATGTCTGAGATCCTGGAAGACAGAAAGCTGTCTTCTGGCCCATTAGTGAGATGTCAGCCATCTGCTCGAGCCCATCCCCGGATTTCTGATCTGAGTCATGGCGCCAAACTTTTATGAAATGTTAACAGGTACTATAGTAACTTATTCAAATAGTCAGTTGTGAATCAAAGAAGATTCAGCACAAGTTCTCTCTTTCGTAGACACTTTTATTAACACACATGTGGGAGACCCAAAATCAATATAGGGAGTCTCCCCAAACAAAAGAAGCTATGAGCTTATATACATTTAGATAATACTGATACTAAGTTAACTAGGCGCACCAATAGACAATAATGGATTTGCATATACCAATCAGGTGGTTCCCTGTAAGCATTAAGACACACCTGAATACGTATTGCTAGGCAGAAAAAGAAAATCAGATATAAGTCCATATAAGGACTTGTTTTCTTGACCACATAACTTTTGATCACAGTGTTTGCTTACAACATGCAGTCAATGACATACTCTTAATCTTCAATACACCTGGTTTTGACCTTTCAGATTTTATAGTAGTGGTAAGGCTAGTGCATTTTTTTTGCTCACAATTCAATACAAACTGTTTACAGAGAAGGTTATTTACAATGCACATCATATTTTCCACTAAAAATAAAGGCTGGGCAATTTAACTAGCACCAGCTATACATAATATATACAAGGAGGAAAGCTTTAATATTTAGTATACAATATGGAAAGACATTTCTAAATTTGGAAAATAACAGGAGTACCTTGAAGAGATTTCTGTGGAACTCTTGTGACTATATAGTATGCAATTTGTTGAGGCTTTATCTTACATGATCTGGACATATAGCAGGATCTTAAACATTACCTTCTTGCATATGAAACAAGCAGAATGGTTTGACAACTTAAGCATGTTTTTGCTCTTTCCCTTTTTGGACTGGAATAGAAATCCAGTGACAACTATGGGGGTTTCAAATTTGTCGGCAACCAATCCATTTCAGCACTTTGCAAGATATTCAACAATTTGGTTGGCAGGACATCACTTCCTTAGCCTTGTTATTAGCATTCTTTTAAAGTGCCACCATATAATTTCACTTTCAGAGATATCTGTATCTAAATCATAGAACATGCCATCGTTTGCACCACATATGATAGCGTCCTTCTTGTATAGTTCTTTCATGTATTCCCCTATGTCTTCCATCTTTGTCATTTATCATACCCATTCTTAGATAAAGTTTCCTTTAATATCATTAATTTTTTTGAAGAGAGTCCTGTCATTTCCATCTTATTATTGGTCTCCAGTTCCTTGTACTGCTCATTTAATTATGTCTTCATGTCTCTGCTTATTCTTCTCTGGAAATAGTCATAAATGTATCTTCTTTCTCTATCTCCACTGCCCTTTTCTCTTCCTTTCATATTCTGTCTATACAGCCATCAATGACATTAAATTTGCCTTCTTAATCATATGTCTATACAGAATATACTTTATTGCCAACACCATGACATTATCATAAATGTATGTCCATAGTTTTTAGAAACTCTAGCCACCAGATATAATACCTTACGTCTGTGCTTCACCTTCCCTAAATATTCATATTGAGTAAAGCTAAGCTTGCATCTAATAGGCATGTCCATTTTCCTGTTTTGTTTAATATTTTTCTAAACTCTAATATGATTCTTATCTTTACAGTGAGAACCTAGTGATTCAAGCCACAGGCATCTTTTCTCAAGTTTGGCTGAGGAATAAACTTTTGCAGTATCCCTCTGCAAAGTATCCAGACAATCTGATTTTGTTATTGTCTACCTGGCGAGAACAAGTATAAAGCCATCTCTTAGGCTGTTGAAAAAGAGTGTTTGTAATGACTCGTGAGTTTTGTTTGTAGACTTCAACAAGTTCACACCTTGCTCCATCTCATATACAAAGGACAAATTTGCTCATTACTCTGGGTGTTCTTTGACTACCAAGTTCAGTATTCCAATGACCTATCTTAAAAATAATGAATGTAATACATACTTCCTCCCATAACACATTTGGAGCTGCTGCTCAAATGTGTATCAGTGTAATGTTGAATGCCTTAACTTGGATTCTGAATAAGATCATACTGTCATTTTGGGTTGTTATTGAGAGTGGCTTTGACACCCTTTTGTTGACAAAAGGGCTATTCCGTTTCTTCTTCCTAATAGACGCTCTGGTGATTATTTGAAATAAAATGACACATTCCAATCCATTTTACTTCACTTTTTCTGAAGAAAGCAGTGTTAGTTCTTGTTGTATCATCTTTAACCGTATATAAGTTACATTGGTTAATAGTTCCTGCATTCCAGTCTCCAGTAATGTATAGCTCTTTACAGCATTAGACTTTCCCTTTACCTCTAAGCACCTCAGCAGATGGACATCTGTCAGCTTTAATAAATCTGTCATAGCCCTGCAGCACTACTTCTTCTTTGCTGTGCACCAGTAGAATTACTGGCACGTTCAAACTTTAGTTCTCATCTTCTAGTGGCATTTTAGCCAGTCTCCAGTTGTTTTAACAATTTTTTTTTTAAATAGAGGAGAGGCTTAGCCAGTGACTTTAGTTAGCAAATTTGTCATAGTGTAAAGCAGTGTAAATGTTTAACCAGAAGGAGAACACTATGTTACACATTAGGCAGCAAATATGTCTGTCAGCCAAGTCTTGTGTGTCTCCTCTTTCTTACAGTATTCAAGATAAAGTGCGAGTTAATAAAGTGAAGAAAGTTTCTATAGAAATTTCTTAGAAATACATTTAGATTAAACTTGACAAGGTTACAAGGTGAAAGGTGCAAACGCACTTTTTTGCATTCACTTTATTGATCAGTTTCAACTTAAGAAATAAACAAGCATATACATACTTATCATGCAAAATAGCATGATAGCCCCCTTTCAACATTTGTGAAGACTCAGTAGTCTAGTAGACATATATATAAATAATAATAGACGTATATATATAAATAATAGACATATATAAATAAGACATATATATATATATATAAATAATAATAATAATAATAATAATAATAATAATAATAATAATAATAATAATAATAATAATAATGTTATTGTTTTTTAGACCAGGCATTAGTTACCAGGTATGAGGCAGATTTAACCTAGACCCTGTGTTTATTTGTTATACCTTCTGCAGCATATCTTTAACTAGTGAGTAATGCGTGTAGATACCTGGGGAATTATTTCTAATTGAAGATAGCGCTGCTACTGTTTTTTATAGCTTGAGGCTTTATGGAAACTTTATAAGGTGTAGGAGCTGCTGGTGACCTAGCGGTGATAATAATAGTATTATTATTTTTAGACCAGGCATTAGTTTCCAGGTATGAGGCAGATTTAGCCTAGACCCTATGTTTATTTGTTATACCTTCTGCAGGTAACTAGTGAGTATTGCTTGCCGTTACACTGTTTTACGTGGGTGGAGGTAAATGGTGCTGTCGATAACTACATTGTATGTGCTTTAGACTCCATTTGGCAATATAAGTAGACTATCTGCATTTAAAAGGTGAATACCTCATTTTGAGCTGCAACTGCTCTGTATATTCCGGTTGTTACTGTTATCACTATCGCAGATTTATTTTAATTGCCTTAGCTGAAAAATGGTTACCTTTTAGACCTCATACTATGTCTGAAGATTGTTGGTGCATATGTGTAATTATTAACATATAGCTGCTCTTGTAAAGGGCACTTACAACTAGGATATATAATCTACTTGTTATGTGTGTCATGTTCCAGTTAGAATTATGTTTTAGCGATGCCACTTTACTCTGGCACTGTACTCTGATCTAGCCATTTATCTGAATGCTTTAAAAGGAATGATTGAATGTATCAGAATTTATACTTTTGATTTGTCTTCCTTATTACTGTGTTTTTTTCCTTATATCTAAGTATATGTCTACTCACTTCTCCTATCACTGCTTTTCTTTTACCCACTATTCTCAGGTTTATTTGTCCACCACCTTGTAGCATTACAGTGGGACCAACCCAGCTGGCGAAAGGACCTGTGCAATCTACCCTTACAACAGATACTTAATTAAAAGTCTCTCACCGTCCTGTAAATGATCCCTGTTACCTAAAGAGGCAAGAAGTACGTGCTGTCTAAACCTGAACACTTGCCTAACAATTTGTATATGCTTTCTAGCATGCTACCTAGCCAGGATACCTAGCAGCCATACCCTCCCTCTACTCCTAAAGGTTTTCATCTTTTATCTATCCTATCACTGTACCCCTTACACCAACTATTTAGTTCTATCCTTGCACTGTCTCCAGCAACTGTTTCTTGTGCTCTGTATACCTTCTACCGTCTTTCTCTGCTCACCAACTTCAGCTGCAATTTCATCCTTTGCCCACTAGATGGCACCATAACCTAGGCTGATTCCTAACATTGTTTTCCCTCAATTTAACTGGTGTAAGGCTCAGATCCTATACTAATTTAGGATAGCCTAAGTATCTTTTCTCCTGTACAGCCTAAGAAGCTCTTTCCTATCTTGCTTTTATCACTCTGTCTGAGACTCCCTCCCAATACCTGATACCCATCTCTCTACTGTCCCTTACCTTGCACTTCCCAGCTTCTACCCCTCAATACTTACCTGTATCTACTGAACTTTTCCTTAGTATTCACCTGCACACAGATAGTTTTTTCTGCTAGTCCTTAGCCACCTGTTTCTTCCCTGCTCCATTCGCCCTGCGGGCTCACTCCGCTCCCCTATCCTACTCCCAATTCCCACCCACCCCCAGTGCTCCTACATTTATACCTCATAAGACACTCCCCTTCCCATAATTATCCAATTACCCATAATATTTAGCTAAACACTACATAAAGACACTCCCTTACACACATTCCTCTCCCCATTACTTCTACTTCCATACTATCTCTATCCTTCCTGGCTTTCGTATCTATCCTACTACTACTTTACTTACATCTCTCCCATACAACCATGCTTAAATCATATCAACCTAAACTTAAATACTTACTCCTCTCTCTTGCATCTATACACATGCTACTCACACTGCTCATACTTACATGGTATGAAAACTCATACATCACTGCACCCCTTTATCCTTTAAAACAAACATTACCTACCAATCCACCTACTACCCACAACCATGAAAACATCATCTCTACCTCAACCTACCTCTCCCCAAAATATCATAGGCTAGTCCACATTAGTCTCCAACAAACCAGAAGAACACTATATACTTTATTCAAACTCCTGAAACTCTTACATACATTACAACAGCACCCTCTTCTTCATGGGGATATCCACCCCAACCCAGGACCTAACAATACCCTACTAAACCCCCAACTGCTGCAAACCACCACTCATACAACCCTGACCAAAACTACTAATTCCTTATTGATAGCCCATCTTAATATACAGCGCTTAAACAATAAAATTAGCCAACTGCATATGCCACTGGACATACATTCATTTGATGTCCTTTGCCGAACAGAAACCTGGAACAAAAGATAGTGAAGTCATCCCACCAGGATATAATATAATAAGGGCTGACCGAACTACAAAAAAAGGTGGAGGTGTAGCAATTTTGTATAAATCTTATCTCAATGTGTCTCTAGTAGACTTACAACTACCATTAGATAATCACACAGAAATCCTTGTCTCTAAACTCCAGCTCAATTCTAGCAAAGCTATCTATATAATATGCACCTATCTACCTCCAGGCAATAATATCAACACCCTAGAAAATACCCTATGCTTCCTCTCGTCCTCCCTCCCTCACAAAACTATAGTACTTGGAGACTTCAATATAGACTGGAACTGTTGTACTTCCAATCAACCTTCAATCCATATTAACTTGTATGGCTTTTCTGAATTTATCACAACCCCTATAAGAATCCATAAGCCTACTAACAAAGAAAGTACATTAGATTGGATCCTAGTAAGAAACCATCCCCTCACTTATCCTGCAGACACCCTACCTGACGACATTAGTGACCATTCACTCACCTATATCATTAGGCATAAAACCTTCTTCCCTAAACAACCTATCTTTAAAACCATACGAAACAAAAACACTTTAATGCTGTAAGTGTCCAAGCTGAGCTACAAGCCTGTGATTGGTCTCCCTTAAAAGAACTCTCCCTTGATGAAGCAGTATCCCATTTTAACTCTAAATTCATACAAATACTGGAATACCATGCCCCTAGTCGATCCATAAGAACCAGAAGTAAAGCAGCACCATGGCTCTCTAAAGAAACAAGACAAAAAATTCTAGTAAGAAATACGATCTGGTCTAAATGGAGATGTACTTAGAGCCCAACTGATCACCAGAACTATAAACAGCATAGAAACACCACAAAGAAAGCTATACTCCTTGATAAAAAAAACTACTACCTAAAACTCCAAGACAGGCATCAGCAAACCCCCCAAACATTTTGGACTGCTATTAACAAACTTCTACACCCAGGACACTCCAAGACTCCAACTCCTACAGCATTTTCCCTAAGGACATCTAAGGAGATTGCTGACACCTTCATTACCTCCTTTACTGAAACTGTACAGTCTCTCACAAATTCCTTACCTCTTTTTACCACAAACCTCCCATTCTCCATGACTAGGAAACCCCCTACCTTTCAACTAAATCCAGTCTCTACATCTGTCATCCATACCTTACTAACAAAACTTAAACCATGTACCCCATCCGCTGATCTCCTACCAGCGGAATACCTGCACATTGCAGCTGAAGTTCTCTCCTATCCTATTTCCATACTAATCAATAGAACTATTACTGAAAGTTATATCCCATCTCTCTGGAAAATCTCACACATAATTCCTCTTCATAAGGGTGGTAACTCAACTGAAATATCCAACTATTGCCCCATAGCCCTGCTCTCCCCTCTAGCCAAAATAATGGAAAAACGTATACACCGCCAACTACTTGATCACATTCTCCTACATAACCTTCTAGCAGACTGTCAACATGGTTTTAGGCCACACCACAGTACTACTACTGCCCTACTATCCTTCACTGATTTCATCAATAAGCATCGTAACAATAGTAGGCTCTCTACTGCTTTGTTTATAGACCTATCAAAAGCCTTTCATATGATGAACCATCAATTACTACTACAAATACTAAAACAATACTCACTCAACACAAAGACACTACAGTGGTTCAAGTCCTACCTAGAAAACAGACAGCAAGCTGTTCTCTGGGATAACAACCTCTCTACTCTTCTTCCTATTACTCTTGGGGTCGCACAAGGCTCCAACCTGGGACCTCTCCTCTTCTCTATCTTTATCAATGACTTACAGTTAAATATTCCACAATCTACATGCATACAATATGCAGATGATTCCACATTAGTGTATTCTGCCACCTTAGCATCCGAAATCCAATCTATCACCCAGTCAGTATTTACCTCAGTTGAAAAATGTTTTTTGCAATGTTGCCTCCTACTAAACGCCAAAAAAAACAGGTTACTTGTTTTTACTCCTTCACAGAAGTCCCATCCAATAGACATAACAGTCAAATCAAGCAATGGTACTATAATTACACATGATCCAACCACCAAGCTCTTAGGGGTAACAATAGATCACAATCTCAACTTTGACACACATATTAGCACTACAATTAAAACTGTTAACAGAAAACTGGGCTCACTGTACAAGATAAAGTCCTTCCTTACCCCTGAAGCCAAAACTACCATTTCACATGCTCACCTGATGTCTACTCTCCTCTATGCTTCATCTATCTATACAAATCTTTTCAAAACTAACCTAAACAAACTAGCAACCTCCTACAGCAACATTGCCAGATTTGCTATTGGTTCACCATATAGAACTCATCACTGTTTAAACCTCAAACAACTAGGCTGGCTTGAACTCCAAAACCAGCTACTATTTCAGCAACTTACAATTACCCACCAGATTCTCTTTCACACCAATAGGACTTCTATTGCTTCTAGCATTGCAATTCCTTATAGAAATCTTACTACCCTATGCTCAGCAAATAAACTACAAATATCCACCCTGAAATCCCTCAATAAAGCCGCGGACTCCCTCTTTTCAAATTCTGTGGGTAAGAGTTGGACCAAACTCCTCAGCAACCTACAATTACTTCAATCCTTATCACTATTCAAACAGCAGCTAAAACTACACCTTAAAGAACATTAGGTAAAAATAGAAGGAATATGATTAGCAAGTTTACTTGAATGTTGCTTCATTCATATAATGTATTCACATCCATAGCTATTAGTTTTCTCATATACAATCCTATAGTAAAGAGAAGCACTGCCCCTTTAATTACAATGAAGGAAATTATACTTCTCTGCTAGCTGGCCACCTTTTGGTTTGCAACAAGGGCATGTCAGAGAACTAAATGAGGAATGGCTGTGATGCCTTATAAATACAAAAGCTGAACAGTCCTTTTTATACGATCTGAGGAAGGCTTATTTGCCGAAAGCGCTTATCGGAAGACTGAGGACTGCTTATTTTATGCTATATTCTTTTTATTAAAGTTTTGATTTTACTATTAAGTTTTACTGCTGTGGTGGACATCAGGAGTTTTTAGTAGTGTTTGCCTTAAAGAACATTGGTTATGCCCATGTACTAATCCAGATTAACATCTGCCAGCTATCATATTTCCTTCCCCCCCTCTACTATCCACTAGGACACAATCACATCCTATTCATTCATAGTCAATAATGTAGGTTTTTATATTTCATTTTAACTTCATTAAACTTGCTCTTCTTTTTTCTATAATCACTCTCCACCTACTGATAT
Organism: Protopterus annectens; assembly: GCF_019279795.1. Lineage (NCBI taxonomy): Eukaryota > Metazoa > Chordata > Ceratodontiformes > Protopteridae > Protopterus > Protopterus annectens. Next base: position 1,236,752,413 of record NC_056733.1, on the reverse strand, counting down.
TGTTCTACATCAATGTTAACTCCTATGCTACCTATGACATTTCACACTTCCTGATATTCTTCTATGTCTTTGTTAATTCTTATGCTACCTATGACATTTCACGCAAACCTTGTCTAACATAACAACTAGAGGGTACCTTTCACCCCCCTCCACTCTTATTTTCTTGTCCAGATATTGCCAGTCATTATTCCTCTTGTATATGCTGCTCATAATACTACTGACTCGACACCCTAACTTTTCCTTCTCTAATCTTGTTTGTTACTTCTTTGCTAACCTCTCTTTCTCTAATGTTGTTTGTTACTTCTTTGTTAACCCAATCCTTCTTTGATCTTAATTTTTTTTCTTTACCGTTATTGTTTTTTTTTTATTTGTTTGCTATTGAAGCTACTTTGGTTCATTAATAGACACCTTTAGCTATGAACTGCATTTATTCTTTGTAATAATTTACTGTTCACAATTTTACTTTTATTTGTAATCCTGTTACATTGCCTTATATTGGAGCTTGCATTAATTCTTTGTAATAATGTACTATTTACAATTTATTTTTATTTTTATTTGTAGTCCTGATACATTACCTTAATGTTGGAGCTTATCTCCCCGGACCTCTACTGAAAATGGACATGTATCCAGTTAGACTAGCCCGGTCAACAAATGTAAAATAAATAAATAAATAAAAAATTTGCTTACACTGTTATTTCATAATTGCACTTAATTCATATTCTAACTATAAAAACATTCACCACACAGCTCCAGTCAGTCATACTCCTATCTCAGTTCCCTTGGCAGTAACATTGCCTCCAGCTTCCCTTTCACAATGACCATTAATTAACATAAATAGCTGGAAAAACAACTCCCAGTCCAGGTGACAGACACAAAATAATTATCCTCTTCTTAGGCAATCAGATGTCTGGAAATCTACACATTAGGAACTTTAAAGGAAAAAAAAGAACTCCAACAGCTGACATGACCATAGACAGTTTCTATGATATCCCACTTATCCATTCCTTAGAACGTACAGTGGGGAACTTAGAGCAGCCTATCTATCCCTGGAGGAGTGTTCCCAGCACAAGAATCTGGTAGTCTATTGGCCGTTTTGGGCCAATTTCTAGCTCTTTTAAGTCCCCCTGTATAAAACCTGCTTTGGCGAGTTTTTTGCGCTTGTTACTACTCAGCCAAGCTCCTTTTGGTCCAGCAGAGTGGTGCTAGCAGCAGAGAGGCCAAAAGAGCGACTGCTAACCTGATAAAAGTGTTTTTTTTCCTGCTACTATCTGGGCGACTGTCCGATCTAGCTAAACTGCAAGTATTTCTGCTTCTTGAACTGTTTTAAACTGTTTAAAGTTGTTTTTGCACCTGCACTTTTAAAGTTTGTCCTGTTTGTTGCATTTACCTGTTGAGGCTACACACTCAAGTGCGCTAGCCTGTGTTAAATATTTATTGCATTTTCCTGCTGTTTGTTGCAAAAAAAAAAAAAAAAACAAATAAATTATCCTTGTTTCCCGTCTTTCCTAACCTAGAGTAGTCCAAATACAGGCTTTGCTGTATTCTGGACTTTTGGAAAGTTCCTGTGTTGCCATTTCCTTTCTTGGATTAAGGGAGGCTTCTTTGTTCACCAGTGGCAGTGGGGAGCTTAGAGCAGCCTATCTATCCCTGGAGGAGTGTTCCCAGCACAAGAATCTGGTAGTCTATTGGCCATTTTGGGCCAATTTCTAGCTCTTTCAAATCCCCCTGTATAAAACCCGCTTTGGCGAGGTTTTTGCGCTTGTTACTACTCAGCCAAGCTCCTCGTGGTCCTGCAGAGGTGCTAGCAGCAGAGAGGCTAAAAAAGCGACTGCTAACCTGATAAAAGTGTTTTTTCCTGCTACTACCTGGGCGACTGTCCGATCTAGCTAAACTGCAAATATTTCTGCTTCTTGAACTGTTTTAAACTGTCTAAAGTTGTTTTTGCACCTGCACTTTTAAAGTTTGTCCTGTTTGTTGCATTTACTTGTTGAGGCTACACACTCAAGTGCGCTAGCCTGTGTTACATATTTATTGCAATTTCCTGCTGTTTGTTGCAAAAAGAAAAAAAAAAGTTATCCTTGTTTCCCATCTTTCCTGACCTAGAGTAGTCCAAATACAGGCTTTGCTGTATTCTGGACTTTTGGAAAGTTCCTGTGTTGCCATTTCCTTTCTTGGATAGAGGGAGGCTTCTTTGTTCACCAGTGGCAGTGGGGAGCTTGAAGCAGCCTATCTGTCCCTGGAGGAGTGTTCCCAGCGCAGGAATCTGGTAGTCTGTTGGCTGTTTTGGGCCAATTTCTAGCTCTTTCAAGGCCGCCTGTATAAAACCCGCTGTAGCGCTGCTTTGCGTGATTTTGTGCATAGCGCGGCATCGAGCAGAGCTGCTTATTTGGGATTGAGCCTTGGAACTGATCTAGTTCTCATAATAAGCACCCTATTCCTATGCTAAAGCCTAGCACTTGCTCACTAAAGCAATTATATAAGTCAGCACTAAAAAATTAAAAGCACTACACTCTCACAAACTCCCCTTGAGTACTTTGTTCCCCATTGGCCCTTTTTTCAATTATAAAGGAATTCCCAATATTATTTTAGCATGTCCAAAGGTCAATTGTCAATCTCCTCTCCAGTCCAGCTGGTGAATCTGGGAATCTTGAGGCAATGTTACAACTGCCTAATGTACACAGATAACCCTCTCCTCCTCCCAACAAATTCCAACACATGTGAGAGATGTAACCATATAGCCAAACTGGAGGCTAAGCTCTCTCAACTCAGTACTGGCGTAACCAGTCAGGAGGAGAAGGAAACCACACTCACTACAATTCCAGTCTCACATAGACCTACCACAACAGCAAACCAAACACATAAACACACAAAAACATACTTGGAGGCTCTAAATAAAAATCTGCCTAAGCAGCAGAGACCTCCAAAGCAGACACCCAAGCAACCGCTACCCCAAAACAAAACACGTGCAACACATAGCTCACAAAGCCAGTGTGCCGAACAGTCACAGCCCTTAAGGCTAAACAACACACCTGATACACTTGTAATAGGTGACTCTATCATCAGGCACACTGACATCCCGCTCACCAGGCTGAACAAAGAGAAGGTCACGTTGAGCTGCCTATCGGGCGCTAGGATCCGCCACATAACACAAGCACTCAGGTCACTCCAAGGCAAGTACAAATATGACTCAGTCATTGTCCATGCTGGTGTGAATGACCTGAGATGTACCTCCCTGGACTACATGAAAAGAGACATAGAGGAGCTCTCTGAGCATGTAGCCCAGGCCGGTATGACCCTGACCTTGAGTAGCATCTTACCCTCACCAAGAATGATGCCACAGTATGAAGACAAGATTATCAATTTCAATGATTGGCTTAAGTATTGGTGTCATTCAAAGGGGATCCAATGCCTATCAGCCTGGGAAGACATGCTCGACAAGCCACGATGCTTCGCTAGGGACAGCTTGCACCTGTCACCTCTGGGCTTTCGGATATTGGCAAAGGCTCTTGCTACCCCCATAGTGCCTTTTTTAGGCAAGGCTCAAAAGACAAACCTACCTCCATAGGTATCACAAGGGATAAGAAACTAAGAGTAATGCTACTCAATGCCAGAAGTCTAAACCTCAAGATGCATGCACTCGAAACTCTCCTTAGCATGGAGAACATCGATATCTGTGCAGTAAGAGAAACCTGGTTCAAGGCTCTTGAGAGTACCCCAGCACTACCAGGTTATACCTCATACCATGCTTTTCGGCCCCAAAACTTGGACTGAACCACAAAAGGAGGGGGAGTATCAATATTCGTCAAAGATACCCACACCTCCAGGTTGGTGGCACAGCACGAAGCATCAGAGACTATCCATGTGCAACTAACAGTGGGTAAAACTGCCTTGCAGTTTATAGCCTGCTACAGACCACCCTCCCAAACCCAGGAACTCCACTCGGCCTTCCTGAGAACACTGGAAAATATGAAGGTCTCTCCAAACACCATTATATTGGGTGACTTCAACTACCCAACCATAGACTGGGACCATTACTCTAGCTCCAACACCCTAGCCCAAAGGTTCCTAGAATTTATAAAGTCAAATGCTATGGAACAACTTGTTACGACTCCCACAAGAGGGGAAAACATACTGGACCTGATCATCACCAACATGGGGACTCTATGCTCCAGACCAGAAGTGTATCCCTCACTGGTAAGATCAGACCATAAACTAATCTCACTGGATATTCACATCCCAAGCCCACCCCATGCTCAGAAAACCACAGTGAAAAACTTCTCTAAAGCAAATGTCACACTCCTCAAAACCGAGGTGGAATCCTTCAAAGCCCCCAGGCCTGTGGATAATACATCCCAGACCACAAAATCCTTTATAAATGCATTCTATGAACACCTTCAGGAATGCATGGATCATGCAATCCCAAATAAAACCAAGACCCAATCCTCCAAAGGCAGACGTCCTGTCTGGTGGACCCCAGCCATAAACAAACTATACAATAGAAGGAGGAAGCTACTACATGTCAGAGCAAAATCCCAAAAAGGGAAGGCATCTCTGATCAGTATTAGCAAAAAACTATGGGCACTCATAAAATCGTCTAAGGCCAGCTTCGAGAGAAAAATTGCACAGGACACTAAGGATAATCACAAGGCTTTCTTTAGTTATGTTAGGAACCTGGGTGGGAATTCCCAGATATGCTCAGAATTAGTCCAAAATGACAAAAAATACACCAAACCCACAGACATTGCCAACATCCTAGCTGACAGGTTCAGCGCAAATTCCTCCCCACCAAAAGGGCTAATATCTATCCCAGCAGAGTGCTGCCCCCCTGACATCTCAGATGCTCAGGTAAGAGCTGCCCTCTCCAAAGCAAGAAACACAGCATCAATGGGACCAGATGGTGTCCCGGGCTGCATCCTACATGAACTCCAAGAAGAGCTAAACCCAAACCTAAAACTACTGTTCAATCTCAGCCTTACTACAGGATATGTACCCAAAGAGTGGCGTACAGCAACAGTGGTCCCTCTCCACAAAGGTGGTGCCTCAATGGATCCTAGAAACTATCGCCCCATAAGTCTCACTAGCTTGGTCTGCAAAGCTATGGAAAGGATCATCATGGACCTTATAAATAAAAATATTGGGGACCTACAGACACTGGATCCTACCCAGTTCGGCTTTGTTAAGGGCAGATCCTGCCTCTTAAACCTGGTCAATTTCTTTGAAACCGTCACCAAGGCCATTGACAAGGGGAAGGTGGTCCACACAGCCTACCTGGACCTCGCAAAAGCCTTCGATACAATACCCCACTCGGGCATTATAGATAAGCTCACCAGCTTAAATATAAACCTCTATGTCACTAGATGGGTTGCAAACTGGCTCAAGGACAGAACCCACATGGTTAGAATAGCTGGAGCCATGTCAGACTCCAAACCAGTTACAAGTGGCGTCCCACAAGGCTCAGTCTTGGGACCTCTCTTGTTCGGTATATATTTCTCGGTGGTACAGGCCAACATGGAAGGACTGTGGCTGACCAAGTTCGCAGATGACTGCAAACTGGGCGCCATAATAGACTCTCCAGCTGACACAAGCATCCTCCAAAAGGGCCTCATAGAAACAGACAACTGGTGCCAGAGCCATGGCCTCAAGCTAAACGCCAAAACGTGTATAGTCATCCCCTTTGGCAAAAACAAAGTGCCCACAAATTACCACATAGGTGGTAATCCATTAAGTACAGAAGAAGTAATTAGGGACCTGGGGACCCAAGTTGATAGCAATCTCTCATTTGACAACCACGTGGCCAAAGTGGTTAGAAAAACATTTTATATAGCCCACCTAATCATGAAGGGATTCACATCTAGATCAGGGGAGGTCATCGTGCCTCTTTACTCATCCCTCATCAGGCCCATAATTGAATACAATGCCCCTTTTGGAATGTACCTTACCAGACACCTGCAGCAACTGGAAAGACCCCAAAAGTACCTCACCAAGAGGATCAAGGGGCTCAAAAAGATGCCGTATGCTGCCCGGTTAAAGAAACTCCAGCTCTACTCAGTGGCATACCGCCTGTTCAGAGGCGATCTGTGCCTGACGTATAAAGCCATGTCCAACCCGGAATTAATGGACATGCTGCACCTCAGAAAATCCAAATTGCATCGAGCTACGCGCTCGAGGGACTTAAACCTCAACACTGAAATAAATAGGACATGCTGGAGGGACAGATTCATAACCCAGAGGCTCCCTTCACTCTGGAATAAAATCCCAGTCCAGGTTAGGCAGAGTCCCTCATTGACTCTCTTCAAGAGGAATCTTGATGAGTGGATGGGAGATCATAGGTTTACCCCGGGTATCACTTCTGTGTCACTGTTAGACAGAGGCACAGTATACTAACCTCGAAAAAGGGCATAGCAAAATTAATTTAAAATGGGTGGCGAAAGCCATACACACTCTGGCTAGGCTTATAAATGCCCTTGGGCAGATGGCCTAGTATGAACCTATGAACCTATGAACCTATGAACTTACCATAACAGTAGATGTTTGAATGATCACTGCTGCAGTAGCCTTATCTATATGGGTTATATCCTGCCAAGGATAAAACAGCGAGCCAGCTTTCATAGTTTCCAGGCACCTTGCTCATGCGAAAACTGCCAAGCAGCTTGAGCTGAGCTGACTAAAAGATAAGTTTGGGAATTTAGCCTTTCAGATTATTCCTGCCACCAGAAAGAAATAGGCTAAGCTCTGAAAGGACAAGGCTAGGAATAAAATAAATAAATAAATGTCCACACTCTGGCATAAAAACACACCAAAAAACAAGGGAGGTATTGGGGGGGGGGGGGAGTAGCTACTGCAGCAGTGATTATTCAACATCTTCTGTTACGGTAAGTTCAACTTACACAACTGTACTATGTTCTACATATTGTTCACTGCTGCAGTAGTATTAGCAATATGGGTAAATTACCATAGCTAATTATAACATAGCTAATTCCAGTAATATCCCTTCCTTCAAAAAATTTTTGTGGCAACACCTCTCCATCCTGTCGCAGGGCACATGTCTCAATTCTCATCCATTCATAACCTGGCTGCCTATATTGTTCACACCTTAATTTACATCCTTACCTGATCAAACTTTCTTTTATCACTTCTCAAAACAAACAGTTTAACTTTTGCTCTACTATCCATATTTGCCCTTTTGTCTATCTCCACTCTGTTGCCTATAGCCTCAAAACACCTTGAGAATTCTGCTAAGTTATTGTTTTCTTCAGTATATTATGTCTAGTGTTTAATATTACAATTACTTGACTAGTTTGTAACATTTACCAATATAAATCTGTACATATTGCGTGTTTGCACACTTTTTCAACTATTGTATATTACTGTTTAGCGAATACTGTTTGTATCTTCTAATTGTTTTATATTTTATGTGCTTTATACTGTGAAGCTTTTCTCCCCTGGCCTGCACTGAAATTGGGTTCTCTAGGCCCAGTGGACTTTCCCAGTAAACAAATGCCAATAAATAATAAATAAGTAAATAAATGCATATTTGGGAGGAGGAAGGAGAAGGGTCCATGAGCCCCTGGAGAATGGTCATAACAAAGCATGATCTAGATCTAGTGAAGGAATCCAGTTTATAGTGCTTTGTAAAAGTATGTACAGAGGACCAAGTAGCACCTTCTAGAATACTTCTAGAGAACATCCCTTTCCAAAAAGCCATAGGAAAAAGCCAAGACCCTTGTAGAGTGGGTCTTGAACCTACCTGGAATAGATTTGTCATGGTTAGGATAACAAAAAAAAGCCTTAGACAATCATTTGGATATAGTCTGTTTTGACAGCAGTTGTCCCTTCTTTTTACCGTCACAAGAAATCTGAACGATTTCGTTTTGTCAGTATAGTACCTGAGCTGTCTATAGACAGCCAGTGTATGGAGTATCCTTGCTCCCCTCATTCTTAGGTTCAGGAAAGAAAATGGGGAGATGGACAGTTTAACGTAAAGTGAACTCAGCTACAACTTTATGCATAAAAGAAGGATTCGTTCTCAAAGAAAGTACGTCCTTGTGGAAAATGAGGTAGGAATGACGCACCATAAGAGCTTGCAACTCAGACACCCTTCCTGCAGAGGTCAGAGCAAACAATAAAACTGTTTTCCATGTTAAGAACCTCATGTCAGTCAGATTGGCTGGTTCAAATGGAGCAATTGTTAGCTTCTATAACACAAAATTAAGATCCCAAGGAGGGGGCCACTAGTTTGCTTGGAAGCCTTTTATGCAAACCCCTTTCAAGAACATTTTGACATGCAACTGCCCTGAAAGAGGAGGATCCATGGGTAGACATGCTGAAATGGTGACAAATGAACCTTGGTAGAGGAATAAGAAATGTCATAGGATACTAATGGGTGCTGGTTATGTTGTTGGCACCAACTAGAAAACCTTTCCCCATTTACTAAGATATGATTTTCTAATAGCATGCTACATTAGCACCTGCTACACATCCTCACAAAATAGGTGCCTAAATGGAATTAAGACTCTATCATCCAGGCAGTCAGTTGAAGATGATTGATGTCAGGATGTATTAAACACCTCTGATCGTGTGTGAGTTGATCCATTCTGTGAGGAAGTTTGTGGTAGCTGCCCCTGACCATTTTCAAAAGAAGGGAGAACCACAGTTGCCTGGGTCAGAAGGGACTCACCGCAATGATCCTGGGACATTCCTTCTGAATCTTTAGAAGTACACTGGATATTAGTGGAAAGGGTGGAAATAATACAGAAACATTCCTGTTCAAAGAAAAGAAAAAAACATCTGTCTTCCAGTCCTTCTTGCAAGAAGTCCTGGAACAGTGTTTTGCCAGTTGATTGTTCAGAGAAAAGGCAAAGCGGTCTACTTGGGGAGAGATCAAATCTGGGAAGATCCCTGGATTTAATTTCCATTCATGAGGGTGTGCCCTGGTCTTGCTCAGAGGTCTGCTTCACAGTTTTGCTGTGATGGAATATAGGATGCCTTTTGAGTGTGATTGTGCTGTAAATCTATATTCCAAGCTAACATGGATAGTCTGAAAAGATGGTACTACCTGGTTTCCCATTACTTGTTGATGTACCACATCCCTGTGGTATTGTCTGTAACCAATTGAAGAAGTCCTAGGGACCAAAGATGGTTCAGAGAATTGAGTGCCTTGATCATGACAAGCATCTCCTTGTCTTTCATGTGCTTGCTTCTGTCCTTGGTGTCCCACACCCCCGACACTTTTATCCCCCCTAAAACTGCTCTGCAAGCAAAGTCTGAAGCATCTGTGGTGACTGACTGCTTTGGAGCAGGGAGGGAGAAGGGGGGACCTGGATTTAAGGATATCTGTTGTCTCCATCAAGTGATTTCTTTTCTGTAGCCCCAGTACAGGGATCTTAAAAGATGCAGGGTGTTGATGCTGGGAGATTTCAGATACCATTGCATCTTTGTCATGTGGAGTCTTGCTAAAGGTATCATGATAATCTTAGATGCCATAAAACCCAACTCTGGAGGTGTTCCCTTGCAGTGACTGTAGTCTCATTGGAAAAGAACTAGAAATAGATCTAAATAAAGATCTGTTTTTTTTTCTGTGGAAGAAAAGCTCTTTGAAGTGATGTATCTAGCTGACATCCTAGGAACACAATCCTTTGTGAAGGAGTCAAGAAAGACTTTTGAATGTTCTCTTGGAATCCCAGCTTGTGCAAGAGATCTCTCACTCAAAACATACATTCCTGACATTTTGAAAGACTCTGTAAAAATAAGCAAGGCATTTAAATATGGGAAAATGTGGATACCCTATAGCCTGCAATAACCTATAACTGGAGCTAGTCACATTGTGAACACTATTGGTGCAGAGGATAATCCAAAGTGTAAGCCAGAAAACTGGTAATATAATCCAGACACACAAAACCTTAAGAAACACTTGAAGTTTGGATGAATAGGAATGTGATGGTATACATCTTTATGTGCAGCATTACCAGGAAATGTGAGCAACCTGAAAGAGAAAGAACAGGTAAAAGGTTGTAAAGTGACAACATTTTGAATTTGAGCACTATCAAAACCAGGTTTAGGAAAGAAAGATACCAAACTTGTTTCCTAGTGTTTTCTTTCTTTGGGACTAGGAACTTCCTTGAATAAAACTCCTTCCCCACCTGGGAAGAAGAAAATGGTGCTATCACTCCTTGGGACAGCATGTGATGAAGAACATGTCAAAACAAAACAGTCTAATCTGCAGAATGAGGAAAGACCCCCTAGAAGGGAGGAATTTCCCCTCACTGACATTCATAACTCTGATGAATGATTTTCAGAACCCATTTGTCTGAAACACTCTGTTGCCAAAGAGAAGAATGGAGATTCAGACTTTTTGGAAAAGAAAGAGAGCCATAGTGGGATGGGGTCACAAGGTCTGTCGAATAGTCCTTCAGACTTGTTGGAGTGTCCTTGGTTTTGAGAGGTTTGAGACTTCTTTTTGGAACCTCCTTGCCACTTCTTCTACTTAAACAACTGTTAACCTGAGACTGATTATTCTGTTTTGCCAAAATTGGATGAGGAGAAAGAAAATCCCTTGGGCAATTCGGAAAAGGAAGGCTGAAAAATCTTAGAGATTCCCAGGATCAGCTTGCTCCTTTCATCACACTTTTTGATCACTTCTGCAGCACAGAGGCCAAATACTAAATCACTATCCATATATGAATTTAAAATCTCATTTTTATCATCATCTGGAAGGTTTTGAGAATGCAGCCAAGTAAGCCTTCTTAAACCCATACCGCTGGCCATAGCCCTAGAAGAAGTATAAACAGAGTCATACACACACTGCAAACAATGAGTAGTGATCTGTGCAATAGGAGAAACTAAGTTATTTAAAGCAGATTTGTCTTCACAAGAAGGAATAGTATATAAAACATTACTCATACTTTCACAATATATTACAATAAACTTTAACATATGAGCTTGAAATATTTAAAATTCTGAAATTAAAAGTTACAGAAATATACACTTTTTTCTCTTACCTATCAGTAATTTCCCCATCCTTATTAGAAATAGTAGAATTGGGAATTCACTAAGTGCTTAGCAGCAGAAGAGTCAACTAAGGCTGTAGCTGCTGGGCCAGGTTTGAGAATAGTGTATAAACATTTAAAAGACTGATTAACTTTATTCATCTTATCTGCCTTTTTAGAGACAGCTGGCTAACTATTAGGAAAATGGGTCTATTTTATATAATTGAAGGTTCAGCTCAGCAAACTTCCGTTCATTAACCCGACAAGGGTGAATGTTCACTTAAGTGAATATTCACATCAGCAAATTACAACAACAGAGGATAGAATTACTTGGACAAAATCAGGAATTGTTCCCTTTCCCCACAGTAGTGCAATCTCTGAGTTGGTATATATAGGTAGAGGGGAGGAGTGTGAGGCACAAACTCCCACCTTGGTGGGTTTGATATAGTGCGGTATGTGTGGTGGTCACTATGCTGGCCAAGTAATTCCATTCCCTGTTGTAGTAATTTGCTGATGTGACCATTCTCTCTTATGGGCTTGATGAATGGAGGTTCATGGAGTTGAACCTTTGATTATATGAAATAGACCCCAGGAAAACTGCAGACAGTAAGACACACATCCTCTGAAGCAGACAAGCCAGGTGGAATGGGTGTAGGTTCTGGAAAATCCTTCTGTAACAACTCATAGTATTTTTGAGTGACTGAGAAACCTCATTGTTCTTCCACTGCAAACATTGGAACATTCTACCAATAGTCACAGAGAAAGAGAAATCCCCACAAGGAGAATCAGAGAGAGCTCTCCTCTGAGTCTGAATTAGAAATCTGGGGACAAAACCCTGAATCCATCCTTGCATCTTCCTGTTTAAATTCAGAATATTAAATCTCTTTAGGAAACGAGGCATCCCTCTTCCTTTTATTGGAAACTACTCTACAAGAAGGATCGGTAGCCTGAATAAAATCCTGAGCCAGTCCCAGTAAACTAGTCCTATGCAAAGAAATTCAAGGAGGGGTAGATACATGATTGGTTTCCTTTTTCTTTTTGACAGGAAAAATGGACCCGGCAGCATTACTAATGGCAGCAACTGTTTCCCCAGGGATGGACACAGCATTCTGACACAACAGGCAGCTTCCCCAGGGATGGACACAGCATTCTGACACAACAGGCAGCTTCCCCAGGGATGGACACAGCATTCTGACACAACAGGCAGCTTCCCCAGGGATGGACACAGCATTCTGACACAACAGGCAGCTTCCCCAGGGATGGACACAGCATTCTGACACTGCAGGGAAACCTTACTTGTTCCCTCTTCCAGGACCAACAAGGGTGATTCTCTCTTGCTCAGTGAGGGGACCCCAACAGCTGCAGACGATGAGGCTAACCCCCTGTCCATAGTGGCTGTAGGTGCTACACCAGAGGCATCCAGGGTAAAAGATGAATGGTCTGAGGTGCAACAAATGGGCACAGAAGAGTCACCCACCTGTCACTGAAGCAAATTTCTGACCTACTGTGGTGGTAAAGGCTGTTTTCTTAACTATTTCTTTTTGGGGCTGGAAAAAGGACCAGCCATGGGAGTGACAATCTGTAATGGTGCCACTATCTTGGGGAAAACAACAACAGTGTAAAACCACCAGTCCACAAAAGTTACCATTTTTTACAGAAAAAATACAGTAAAAATGACTTTCAAACACTATTACAGCCCGACAACCTTAAAATAAACATTTTTTTTCTCCACAGAAAGTAGATTATTAGTTAGGTAACATTACTTTCAATCTGACAGAAACAAGTCTTGAGGCAATCTATTGCAAAACAACACTCCTAACTTCAAAATAACATTTCTAAAAGAAGAGTGATAAATCATCACCAAAAAATAAGAAACTAGAAGGTTTTTCACAAAAGGGAACTTATCTACCCAGTTACGGAAATTATAAGCTGGCAGTCGATTCTCAGAAGCCTCAGAGGAGCATATTCTTTAGCTGCAGTAGTGCTTTGTAGGGTTCATGCCCAAACTTTTCTTTTAGTCAGCTCAGCTCACACTGCTTGACAGTTTGAGTACGTGGAAAATACCCTGAAGCTTTGGAAGCTGTCCAACTGTTGTATCCTTGGCAGTATATAATCCATATAACTAAAGCTGCTGTAGCACTTATCAATATGAAGAACATCTATTACAATCCATAACTTACAATTAGATGCCCAAAGTAAACACATGCTTGTTTCTCTTGCAGATCCAGATGTGAGATGGCACCACTGTTTCTTCCCATGCTACAACACTTATGGAAAGCCTTAAATATAAGAAAAAAATTAGATGTGAAATATCAAAGTCCCTTTAATTTTTATATCATGCATCCTATCCAGCAGTCGATAATAGAAATGGTGAATTTGCTGCTATATAAAGCATTGCTTCCTCCACAGATGAATAAATGCATATACAGAACCTACTTCTGTAAGAAATTCATGTCAACATAATTAAACAAGCAGGTAATAATAACACCCTCTATGATATAATCATGTCTTTCATAAATATGAATTAAAAAACTCCTTCCTCACTCTTGCTTATAGGCTAGGATGTCCTGCTTTTAAAACAACATCATGCATAAATAACTTTATGATGACAGTGATTGAGTTCAAACATGATTATAACAGCTTAAGTCCCTTATCATACAATCTTAGCTGCAAATAATCATTTTAACCGGAATATACAATCCTACAAAATCATGACATGTAAATTAATAATCATACAACATTCCCTTTCTCATGACAGCTGTAAGAATTTTGTTACAGGAAAATGTATATTTCTCATTACTGACCCAGTACAAGATTATATGCAGTTCCAAAACAGCAAACAAATGTTAACAGTAAATAAAAATACAAAATCACTTATTCTAAATGCATACACAGACAACTGCTTTTTCCATCAATAGGACTCCTTACTACAAGAGACATTGAGTTTGTTCCTGAAAGGCTGCATTTCAAAAAACTAAACTGCTGCTAAGAGACATTGTAACCTTGCCTCCATAATGCAGTCCACCTTTACTAACTACCAACCAAAAAAAAAAATACTTGGGTACTTTACCAATATTTCCCTGCATCTCCACACACAGCTTAATACAAGTGTATCTTTTTTAAACCATCATTTTGTATATTTAGTGTAATGAATGTTAATTTGTGGATTGTGTCTAAGTACTGAACATAAATGTAACAATTTGAAACTGGTGTTATGCAAACTGATTTTCACAGGGTGATGTATGTCACCTTGATTAACATAACTGTAGCCTATAATGTATCACATCTATAACACTAAATCATTTATGCAAACCTCTTAGAAATAACTCTAATTTCAAAATCACAAAAACAATCTTGGAAAGTGAGAGGGTGCCTGTTTCTAATGGACACAGGTAACCTGTAAAAGGTTCATCTTCTAGGCCCATGCTTACACTTATCAAGGGATTTCAGAACTTGTCAGAGATTTTGGGATGCATGGCTAGGCTTAAAAAGGCTCTTGTGGTCATTAGCCTAGTAAACACCTATAAACCTATAATCAGTTAGAAATAGAAAATCTCTCTCTCTCTCTCTCTCTCTATATATATATATATATATATATATATATATATATATATATATATATATATATATATATATATATATATATATATATATATATATATATGTTTTATATGCAAGGAGGAAGTAAGTACAGCTATGAAGAGGATGAAGAATGGAAAGGCTGTTGGTCCAGATAACATATGTGGGGAAGCATGGAGGTGTTTAGGACAGGTGGCAGTAGGGTTTTTAAACAGATTGTTTAACAAAATCTTGGAAAGTGAGAGGATGCTTGAGAAGTGGAGAAGTATATTGGTACCAATTTTTAAGAATAAAAGAGATGTGAAGAGCTGTAATAACTACAGAGGGATAACATTGGCCAGCCACACCATGAAATTATGGGAAAGAGTAGTGGAAGCTAGGTTAAAAAGGGAGGTGATGATTAATGAGCAGCAGTATGGTTTCATCCCAGGAAAGAGCACAATAGATGCAATGTTTGCTGTGAATGTGTTGATGGAGAAGTATAGAGGTCAGAAAAAGTTGCAATGCGTCTTTGTGGACATATGACAGGGTGCTTAGAGAATAGCTGTGGTATTGTATTAGGAAATCAGGAATGGCAGAGAAGTAGTAAGAGTGGTGTATGATATGTACAAGGGCAGTGTGACAGTGGTGAGGTCTGTGGTAGGAGTCACAGATGTGTTCAAGAGGGAGGTGGGATTACATCAAGGATCAGCCTTGAACCCTTTCTTATTTGCAATGGTGATGGACAGGTTGACAGATGAGAGACAGGAGTCCCCGTGGACTATGATGTTTGCAGATGACATTGTGATTTGTAGTGAAAGCAGGGAACAGATTGTGGAGACCCTGCAGAGGTGGAGATATGCTCTACAGAGGAGAGGAATGAAGATCAGCAGGACTAAAACAGAATATATGTGTGTGAATGAGGGGAAGGACAGAGGAATGGTGAAGATGCAATGAGTAGAGTTGGTGAAGGTGGATCAGTTTAAATACTTGGGATCAATAGTTCAGAGTAATGATGAATGTGGAAGAAAGGTGAAGAAGAGAGTACATGCAGGGTGCAGTGGGTGGCGACTAGTGTCAGGAGTGATTTGTGACAGATGGGTACCAGTAAGAGTAAAAGGGAAGGTCTACAAGATGGTAGTGAGACCAGCTACATTATACAGGTTGGTGACGATGGCACTGACGAAAAGACAGGAGTCAGAGCTGGAGGTGGCAGAGTTAAAGATGTTAAGATTTGTATTGGGTGTGATAAGGGTGGACAGGATTAGAAATTAGTATATTAGAGGGTCAGCTCAGTTTGAACAATTTGGAGGCAAAGCCAGTGATTTATGATTGCATTGGTTTGGACATGTGCTGAGGAGGGATGCTAAGTATATGAGGACAAGGATGCTAAGGATGGAGCTGCCAGGTAAGAAGAAAAGAGGAAAGCCTAAGATAAGTTTTATGGATGTGGTGAGAGAGGACATGCAGGTGATTGGTGTGACAGAGCAAGAAGCAGAGGACAGGAAGAAATAGAAACAGATGATCCACTGTGGTGACCCCTAACAGGAGCAGCTAAAAGAGAAAACAATTAGATATATGCAATATTAAGTACATCTTGGCCAGACAAACAATTCATTCAAGTCCAATACAAAGACATAACCAAGCAAGCAGGTAATAACAACCCTTCATGAATGTACTATTCACAGTGACGCAAATGTTTTGTTTTTGGAACCTGACAAAGTCAATGTTTTACAGCCATTGGCTTTCTCATAATGTTGTAGAAGGAAGTAGCAGTCCACAAAAATCATAAAAACTGATAGGTCAAAGAGCCATAAAGACAACAGAGTAGACTATTGATGATAAGTAATACATTATGCATTGTTACTATTATGTATTGTTACTATTATGCAAAAAGCCCAGAATTTCCAGACTCAAAATATACAAAATATTAAGAAAGAAATTGGAGAGAAGAAAGATACTTCCACAAGAAAAACTGTCAGAAGCCTCAAATAAACATTTATGTTCATTAACACAACAGATTTGTGAAAAACAGTAAATAGACCAAGAAGCTTTGATCTGTTTTGAAAAAGAAGCATCTGAGGAAGTGCAAAAATATAAACAACAAAACCTAGAGATTATTGAAAAGTATAAAAAAGAAATATGGACATGGGAAAGAAAGAGAGATTTGAGATGGTGCAATATTTATGCAAAGGTGAAAGGTGGGAGGTTGGCATAATGGTTAAGGTGTTTACCTTAAAAACACAAGGTACAAAGTTTGATTCTCACATGGGGTAATTGGCTAGGCTTAAAAATGGTCCACAAGGGTGGTTAGCCTAGTACTAATCTATGAACCTATAATTCTATGAACCTATAATCAATATAAAGAAGGCAGCCCTAAAGATATTCAAAGAGAAATATAAGCAAAAGCATTCCAGATATGGACAATTTCACAATAAAAAACAATATCACTAATAGGCCATGTAGAAAAGAAGATTAGAAAGTAGAAGTTAAAAAAAATAGAAGATGGAATTATGTAGTGCGTGCCAACTGAAGGATTTGGTGTAGAAGGTCTAACACAGGTTGCCTCACAGCATGATGGAATGAAGAGTCCCCAAAGTAAGGAGAAACAGAAAGATCAAGAGACATATGAAGAAATATGGACATGGGAATGAAAAAGAGATTTAACATGGTATAATATCTACGTGAAGGAGAAAGCAAAATTAATCAATACAAAAAGAGCAGCACCAAAGATATCTGAAGAGAAATACACTCAAATGAATCCAGACATGGAAGAAGACAAACAGGAAAAAGAGATTAGTAATGAAGAAGTTAAAGAAATCAAAAATGAGATTATGGAGTACCTGTGAAATGATGGATTCAGTGTAGAAAATCTAATTTGAAAAGCACCACAACAGGATAGAACAATTGACATCTAAATTAAGGGGAAACCAGTGGAACAGAAATCAATTGGTCAGGTGATATAGGAAGATATTTTGAAGCCTTCCATATGAAACCAATAGAAACGTTCACTTGAAGCTGGACAGTAAGGGAAGCAACAGGTAACTGTGGAAACTCTGACACAGTCAATTTTGAGGAGTGATAGGCCAGTGAGTTCCCGTATGACAGAGCAATGACTGGCACAGGATGAAATCGAAGAGAATGTCCCCTCAGTTTAGAGGAATATGAGCTAAGAGAACAGTTACTTGATTTACTAGAGATAGACATATTAAGATCAATGAAAGAAATAGACTGCAGAAGGTTATTAAAACCCAAAAAGTCAATCTACAAGGCATTATTCCACCTTCATGGAGATACACATTGATTACACTTATTTTAAAAGAAAATAAAAATCCCAAGTTGTGTAGCTCATACAGGCCCATTTCACTTCTAAATAATGATTATAAAATGTTTATGTCTATTCTGGCTAACGGGATTAAAAAATCTCTAACTCAAGTCATTAATGAGGATCAAATGGGGTTTATTCACAATAGACACACTCAAGACAACATACAATGAATTTTAACCATTATAGATCTCTTAAATAGAGACAAAGCTGAAACTTTAATAGTATCATTAGATATTGAAAAGGCATTTGACTCACTAAATTGGGATTAACTTTTCAAAAGACTACAAATTTATAATTTCCCCTCAAGATTCATTAATTTAATAAAAAACATTTATAAGGATAATCTAGCTTATGTAAAATTAGGCCCTTTCACATCAGATGTGATTAAAATTACTAAAGGTACCAAACAAGGGTGCCCTATGTCGCCACTGTTGTTTGCATTAGCAATTGAAATTTTTTCTTCCTCTATTCGTCTTAACCCTAAAATTAAAGGTATTGAAATTAATAATTAAATTCATTCCAAAATTATGCTCTTTGCTGATGATATTATACTCACTTTATTAAATTCAGAAGAGTCACTATGTGAACTAAATTTATTAGCTGAAAACTTTTATCACATCTCAAGTTTAACGATTAATGCTTCCTAATTGAAACACATGTTATTAAATAATAAAAATAATTCAATTTCTAACATAAGTCCAATTGTTGGGAAACAGGTTTCTTCTCTAGATTACTTAGGAATTGTTTTATGTGAAATGTTAGAATTAACACTATCTACAAATCATAATAATATTCTGGGTACACTTAAATCATTAATAGTGAAATGGAATAGATTGTTTCTAACATTTGAAGACAGATTGCAGTTAATAAAGATGGTACTTCTCCCAAAGGTAAACTACATCACTTTAGCAATACCTATTATGCCTAGTAAAAAAGTTTTAAAAGAATTAAATAGAATCTTTTTAAGATTCCTTTGGTATCCCAAAAAAAATAGGATTGCTTTCCTAAACCATATTAGACCCTGGGAAATGGGGGGCATAAACTTTCCTGATTTAGAATCTTACATTAACACATCTATTCTTAAAACAGTTATAAATTGGATAGATCAAAAAGTTCTTCTGCTTGGAAAACATTACATACTGCTATTTTTCAGGAAGAAAATAAATTAGCAAAAAATATGCAACTGCTTGGAAAAAACAATGTACTCTGGAACATCATCTGTATCAACTTACAATACAATTTCACCAAGCCTACTAACCTAAATTATATAAATTACATTTATAACACTTTCCAGAACTTCATAAACAATAATATTGAAATTAAATTATGGTTTCAGTTATTAACTCCTTTTAATATTACAAAAAACTTTGTTAATAACATTTCCATAAATACTTTTAACTCATGGAAAGGAAATAATTTCTCATGTTGGTATCAATGTATAGAAAATCTAGCAGTCATGAATGTCAATCAGATAATTAATACATTCATTCTATCAAGTAGTGACTGGTTAGTTCTTAGTAGTCTGGTACCATATGTGCAAGATATGTGTAGAACAATATAACATTCTTCATTTAACTCCATACCTAAATTTATATTTTATCTACATGAAGTATTATACAGAGACTTTAATTGGACAATTTTAACTTCAAAGTTATATACAATTATTATTAATTACAAAAATTCTAACCAGAAATTTTGGAATTTTATCAATAAAGATTATTCATTGTTGTTATCTAAGGAATCAAAAATAAACATACTATATTCTATTAAGTTAACTTCAAATATGCAAAGTTGGAGAATCTTTGCATGGAAATTCTTGCATAGAGCCTTTTACACCTCTAATAAAATAGCTAGATTTAAAAATACTAATGAGGCAATATGCTGGAGATGTAATCTAAAATATAATGCTGATTGGTCACATATTATATATGACTGTATTCATATTAAAAAAATTTTTGGAGGATATTGGAGAAATTCTGCAAGCCATTTTTACTGACTTTTTCATTTTGTCAAAGGCATTACTTCTTCTGAATAAAATTGAAACCACTACTATGAAAAAGAAGGAACTTTATCTTCTTTGGACTATAATGGCTGTCTCAAACAAATGCATCACTAGGAAATGGAACTCCTCTATCATCCCAACAATTGATGATTTTCTCACTCTATTGAAAAAAGTAACACTGTTGGAAATTAAAGTCAAGGAAATGAGGATCTTTTCAAAGAAATGGACTAACAATGCTTGGGAGAAAGTTATCTCCCTAATAGAGACACTCAAAATTGACACAATTTTATCTTCATAAGAAAAGAGGAAGCAATAATGCAAGTTATAATTTGTTAATGCTTGTACAATAATCTTTATTATTTGTCTGTGTATCTATGATTGTATTCCTTTTGACTTTGTCTGACCTGAGGCCATTGTATATTCTGTAAATAGTTCATTCAATTCACTTTTATTTGATCTGTTATATTTACTATGTATTGTTTTAAAAAAAAGGTTTTTCTGAATAAAATTATTTGAAAAAAAAATAAAAAAACCCAAAAAGTCAGAAGTTTGATAAAGCAAATGAACACAGTAATTGGGACTGTCCATAGAGATCCATCCAGTATAACAAAAGTAAACAGGATATAATACTGCACAGCTAAATTAATAACTGATAAAGTTCTCTCACAAGAACACAGGGTAGTGAGGGAAAGGAAGGGGAGAAATCGAATATCAACATGGACGTATCGAATACAGAAAACTATAAAGCAATTAAGACAAGAAGTGTCATTGTTAGAAGAGTATAGAAGAGGGAACAGATCAACAAAAAGTATGTTGAAAGATAGATGTGATAAAAGCAATGCGCATTATTAAAACAGATCAGGATCTATCATGCACTATCGCAAATAACAAGTTAAAAATCTCAGCACAAGTGGAAAATCTTAAAAGATACACAGATAAATATATAGAAAAAATAAAAAATAAAAAATTTATTTATAACCCAAAATATTTTATAGAGAATTGAGAAACAAGGTAAAAGGAATTGAAAGACCACCAAAAAAAAGAAGAAAGATATATTTTGGAGAAGTACTTATGAAGATCCTGTGGAACATAACAAATATGCTAAATGGATAGAAGAAATAAAAGAAAAAATAAGAAATTTAAAGGTACAGGATATGAAATGGGATGAAGTAAAAGCCAGAGATATTGAAACAAAGTTAAGAAAAGCCTCTAATAGGAAAACCCCAAGCCCAGTTACAGTACCTAATTTCTGGTTAAAAGTATTATCATCTTTGTACAAAGATTTAGTCATGAGTAAGAATTATTTATATGTGCACCACATCAGACACCAACCTGGCTAACAAAAGGAAAAACAGTGCTCCTACTTAAGAGTGAACCTGTAAGCTACCCTAAAAATTATAGGCCAATAACTTGCCTTCCGATGACATATTAACTATAAACTAGACTTGATGCTGACAGAGTTTATAATCGTTTAGAAGAAAACTCAATTATGGCAATAGAATGAAAGGGCAATAAAAGAAAGTCATGTGAATAAGGGCTCATTTGTTCTTAAATAAAATCATAGCAGAGAACTGTAAAAAGGGGAAGAATCTAAGTACAGTATGGATTGGCTACGAAAAAGCATGCAATAGTATCTCACATACATGGATAAAAGAGTGCTTAAAAATGTATAAGATACACCCGCACTGATCAACTACATTACAGTGACCATAAAATAGTGGCAGACCACTTTGCAATTAAGCCATGATAAAGGATAAATTATTAGTCCAGGGATAAAAATTCAAAGGGGGATATTCCAGGGTGACTCTCTGTCACTGCTGCTATTCTGTCTTGCCCTTAACCCATTAAGCTGTCTACTTAACAGCTTAGGCCATGGCTATAATTTGGCTCATAGAAAACAACAAAGTGTAAAGACTTCTCATCTTCTCTTTGTCAGTGATTTAAAACTATATAGCTCATCAGATGAGGAACTGAAAGCACAACTGCAAGTTGTCAAAACATTTTCAGATGATATATGAATGTCATTTGGTCTTGATAAATGTGCAAAAGCAACTTTTAAAGCAGGAAAACTGCAGCACCAAGAAAACATCAGTTTGGGACAAAAATGTGATATAAAAGAACATGAGCAAGAGGGAGTGTATAAATATTTGGGAAGTGATGAAGGATCAACAATAAAACATGAACAAATTTGAATAAAACGTAGTATTGAATACTTTAGAAGACTTAATTTAATCCTGAAAACAGCACTGACATCTAGGAACAAAATTCAAGCTATAAACCAATTTGCTCTTCCTGTCCTAACTTACAGTTTCGGAGTGACTGACTGGCCTCAAAATGTGTTGGAAAGATTAGACAGAACAACAAGAAGGATGCTTCATACTCACCAAATGAGTTATAAAAATTAGTGAATACCAAGATTATATATTCCCCGTTCTGAAGGAGGGATGGGCCTCCCTGAAATTGATCACATGTATAGATCTGCAATCGTGAAACTGCACACATATGTGCTGGCGTCACAAGACCCAAACATAGTGAACATTTTGAAACATTAGGAGAATAAATCTAAGATGACTTCTCTGATTAGTCTAGCAGAAGCATATTGCTGTCAAGCAGGAATGGAAATCAAACCAGACATACATGAAAATCAGGCAGCAACTGAATGTGCCAAAAAAACAAAAGAAAGAATATAAGGTGAAGGACCAGATGAGAAAGCAAGAAATGTGGAAAATGCATAAATATAGTTGCAAGTATAGAAAACTTCTGGACGTACCTCATATTGATCAGGATTGAAAGCAGGAATGGTTAAGGAGAGACGAATTCAAACCAAGAGATGAAAGGTTAATATTGGCGGCTCAGTACAGTGGGCTATGTACATGTTGGCTTACAAAGTCTATTGAACATGTGGGAGAAACAGATGAATGTAGGTTTTGTAAAACTGAATTGGAAACAGTTGCACACCTCATTGGTGTTTGTAACATACTAATGGCAGAAGGGCTGCATACTGAAAGACATAATAATGTGACCAGACTGTTGCACTGGTGATTGTACAAACACTGTTTGTGTTTGTTTGTGTCTTTCGGCTTTTCCCGGTTAGGGGTCTCCACAGCAGAACTCCGGTCCGCTAATGATTGGCAGTTGATTTTTACATACTGGCTTGCCAGGCCTGACGTACAACCTTCAACAAAGGTACGCCCATTCACGCATGTCTCCATGCAGAAGACGCTCTAGCTGAGAATCGAACCAGACAGCGTCTTACTGTGAGGCGACAACGCTACTGCAGCACCACCACCGCGGTGATTGTACAAACACTATGGTATTGAATTGGCTGACAAAACACTGGAAACATGAGCCACAAAGTATTATAAAAAATGATGGACTACATCACATGGGATCACCCATTACCAACAGTTCAAAAGATATAGATAACAAAAGTAGCATTGATCATTAAAATCACCACACCCAGTGACTACAGTGTCTTACATACAAACAGTCCTAAAATATCAGGATTTGCAGGCAGAAATGAGAGCAATATGGAAGAAAGGTACACAGACAGTTCCAATAGCAGTAGAAGCAATGTGTCTTATAAAAAAGAATCTACAATCATATCTAGATATGTTACCAATACATGTAACTCTGTACGAATTGCAGAAGGAGTCATTACTGGGCACATTGCAGGTGCTGTGAAGAGCACTTCTAGCTGACATCAAAGATTGAAATGATACTAATTTCATGAACTTTAAATGTACTGTGACTTAGGAATGGGGTCCATTCCCATCATGGAATTAGAAACCCAAAAGACTTGGAGAAATTAACAAAAGGCATAAATATAACAGTGTCCAGTTCAGATATTAATATTGGGTATAGACACAAATAAAAAATTCAAAGTCACACAGTCACAATATGCTGATTAGATGTGTAGTAAGGGTGTAGTGAAGGGGCAGCCACCCAGGGAGAAGAGTGTTTAGGAATATGATCAAGAAGTGCAGTTCCTACATTCATTTTCTCCTTTTACAGAAAATCATTCCAGTGCTTCATGTGTGTTAAACTATAGCAAACCAATTTCTTTCCTATATACAGTTAAAAAATGTAGATGTCCTTTTTTTATTATTGTTATTATTTTTTTTTGGCTCTTCATTTGAAAACCTGATCTGGCTATAGCTGTAAGAAGCTGACTGACTTAAATGTACCAAATGGACAATGAAAGTGAACGTCTTTTTATTTTTTTCACTTTTCATTTGATGAGCTGAGGGGGGTGGAGTGCTATGAGCCATGTGAGCCATTTCCGGGTCTATATTATATAGATGAAACTTCAAAATCTCGAACGCTCATACGATCAGAAATGCAGGAAATTTAAATTGCTATTGTGGGGGACGCAACCCCCCACATCCCCCGCTAAATATACATTCCAAATTTTCTGATCTTCACTGTACTGTGATCTCAAAATAGCAATTACAAAGAATGGCATTTTCAACTTCTAAGCCATTCGAGATTTTGATTTTTCGTCAATCTAATAGGGACCCGCCATTTCCTAGTACAGTTCCTACCTTAAAGGGCTCACTTTAAAAAGGAAGTCTGTTGCTGCTAATCCAGCCTGATTTCAGCCTCTAGAGGGAGGGAAATGGGATCAACACAAAGCTTATAAAGGGAGTCGCCAAAGAGTTCGACAATTAACTGGTGTCCATTCACCTGTTGATATGGAGGACTACCACTAGCGCTGAGCTTCAAAAATAATCCAGACTAGAAGCTCATGTCATTTAACTTTTTTATTCAGCTGAGATAACCATTTTCATCTTACAGAACTGTTTTGTCTGTATTGCCTAAGATTTCAAATAGAACAGGGTTTGGGACCAGAAGGTCTACATTTCAGCGGGAGATATTTTATTAAACATATATGGAGAGAGAGATTTTAAAATCCATTTGTAGCTATTTACACTTCTATTATTAGAGGAAAGAATTACGTGGAAAACTGTGCTTTTTAAATGAATAAGCTACCACAAGTTTCTTTTTGCTGTGCCAGCAGATGTATAGATATGGGTTTATAGAAGATGAAACAGGAATGCTCTGCTATCTCTTTACCAGTTTATTGCCACAGTAAACAATGTGCGCAACCATTGTCTTATGCAAAACTAAGTTATGTAGCAAATATTTGTTCTTGTGATGTTAGGGAAACTATACGTGCAAAACATTTGATAGATATACTGCCACCATAGAGTGTTCTATACTGAAAAGTATTCATATGAGTAATATTCTGTGAGCTTACCAGTTTTGTGTAACAAACCTGTTTAACGCACACATATTTAAGTTTGCTTTAAAGAATGCAAAAGAATAGCAAAATATTTTGTATTGTAAATGAAACAAGAGGTTGCAGCATATAAAGAATCTCCCACGGATCATATTCACATATCAGGTTCTGTTTGTAGGTTTTGGTTTCTCAAGTGTTATGGTTTTGAACCTTCAACTATCAAGTGACCATATCTTAAAGGCTATGCTGTGCAAATGGTTCTGTGATTCTACATTGCTAAATGAATTGACTGAAGCCAGCCAGTAAAGAAGAACCTATATAGACCAGTCTTTGCTGATAAAACATACCCCTGGATTTACTATTCTTCTGTGCAGGACTAGCTTAGTCTTGCATAGAAGTGGCTGTTTAGCAGCAGGATGGCAGTACACCATGCATATTAATGAAAGCACTGCCTGAGCTCTTAATCTTACATGGAGGGAATAAGAGTGAGGGGTCGTGTCTGAGAGCAGAGGTCTGAGATTATACACATCCCCACAATGAAGAACAGCAGAAAGCCTAAAAGAATGAGTGAGACCACTCATAGGAGTCCGTATACCCCAGCAACATCCCCCCACGTGTACAACAGCAATAGTAAACACAAACAATATAAAGATATACCATTTTCTTTTTTTTTAAGTAACTGATTAAATCTAACCGTAGGTGTGCAGGTTTGCCCATCGCTTAACTACAGTTAATACAGTTTAAATGGCTGAAGAGGATAAAAAGGAAGATATATGCAAATGAAGCAGTATAGCAATAGTGGAGTGGGCAGAGCATTCGCCTTACGAGCAGGCATTCCTGGTTCAAGTCCCACTGCAGCCTCTTCCATTTTCCATGTCAAATCACGTTATGACCAATATTTTAGTTGCATAACCTACTAAATAACATATATTTGTGAACTGGAGTACTGCATTAAATGCAGATGCAGATGTGAGGTGTCAGTGTCATAATGTTGCAAAGTTCACAGATAATCACATGTGCCCCATACAGTATATGTATACAGGAATCATGGATACAAATGGAAGGTAAAATGTGTAATGAATGATAACTCCATACAGCTTCCAAATCCCCCACCTTCCCAAGAACCAGTAGACATTACTGTCTAAATCAGTGCAGTTGTAAGCGGGAGTAAGCACTAGTAAGCAAGTGTAAGCACTATTAAGCATTGGTAAGCGAAAATAAGCATATGTAAGCACTAGTAAGCGGGTTTAAGCCCATTTGCATGGGGATAAGCAATGCACACACAGGTTAAGCAATACGGAAGCAAACTCTCTGTAAGCATATTTAACCTGAGGTTAGCATTGCTTACCCTCTTGCAAACCAGTGCAAACCTACTTACAAGTGCTTAAAAGTGCCTTAATAACTCTGTATCCAACAGCCGCTGTTCTGCCCAGCAACAAAATGGACAGGCTTGCAGGTCTTGAACCCAGGACCCTATACCCTTCAGTCACAGTAGTTAACCACTAAGCCATCACAGCAGTACATAAGATTGAGGTATCACCAAACAACCCCTCACTAAAGTAAAATCAAACTGAACATGTGAAAGGAACTCTGTATACAGTCATATGTTCTATAACCTACTACATAACATAAATATGTGAACTGGAGTACTGAAGTAACCCCAGATGTGAGGTATAATTGCAACAGAGTGTTAAAGTCCCCTGTTAAACACAAGGACCCCATACAGTGTATGTACACATGAACCATAGATACCAGACATATATATATAAAATGTAATGAATAATAAATCAATGCCAAAAAGCAAATATAATACAAAGTTAATTTTAAGCAACACTAAGCATTGCACAGGCCAGCTTAGGAGGTGTAAGCAATGTGTAAGCCATCTAACTCAATGTTCCCAGTGGTATACCCCTTTAAACAAAGGCAACCTTAGGTAAGCAGGTTTGCCCATAGCTTAGCCTTTTCAAAACTGACCAGTCATGGCAAAGTGCAGGAATTCGGCCCTACTTAAACCCAATAGGCAGGAATACATCTCATAACTGGTTGTAGCTTCTCCTTGCAGGCACCATGGCAGAAAGGGGAGAGGGAGTGCACTTCTGGGCACAGCACTGGGGCATCCAGGAGTCTGGAGTAATGGCAGGACTCTTTGTCAAAGACCATGAGCAGAGACTGCTGTAGGGCCAGTACCAGGGTTCCCAATATAAGGCAGAAGCCTGGGATCATCTTGCCCGTGACCTCACCAGTGCCACTGGCATACCCTGAACTGGTGAGCAGGTCAGGCATCACTATGCCAACCTGAAGTGGCTAAAGGGGGATCTCTTGGATCAGTGGATCCAAGAGGCTAGGACGGCAGGGGCTGTCCCAGCTGTATGTAAGTATCACTCCACTACCTGTTTAATAATTGCCAGCTCATGTATATTATGGATAGGTATGGATAAATATCCCTCTTATGTCCTTCACAGTGGCAAGTGAGTGGACTGTGAACCAGGAGGCCCATGGATGTTGCCTGGAGAGGTTGCGACACATGGCAGGTCAGTAATACTCTTGCATGTACTGTCATACGAAATAAATCTAAAAGTATTAGTAAATGAATTGCCAGTATAACACCTGTATTGTTTAAGGCAAGTACTGCATACACTGGAGAATATGGCAGGAAGAGTCTCATATAGTTTGTATGTAAATAAAAACATAATAGCCTGACAATAGTCAAGGTCTAACTGCTGGACTGCATGTGTATACTCTGGTATCAAATGGTAATGTAGATTTGCAATCACGTAATAGTACTGCTGTATTAAGCACTGTTACCCACACTGTGCAACATAAATAGAATGTGTAGAAATGTCTGTATATGATTGGTGTAATCCCCAGAGGTCACTTAGTACAACTGAGAGATACATAGAAAGAAAACAGTGAAAAGACAGACAAAACTATCTGAATAGCACATGCAACTGAGACATGAACGGTTGTATTTTTAGCACACAAAGCCATAGTTCTAATCCTGGGAGTGGTAGTAGTCTGCATACAGAATCATACCCCACAACTGTACAGATATGTCCAGCAAATTGACCCATATCTGCTGCTTGTCACCCTGTCCCCTGGGAAATCAGTGGGGTGATCCCAGATGTATAGGCAGCAAGCAAGAAATACAATTGATTGTCACACATCTATAAAAACAAAGCTTTCACACTAGCAACTTCCCAAAATCTTATGAGAGTAATAAGCCATATATGTCCCATTTACACCCCCAATGTTGTCAAGCTGCAGTGATGAAGTTGACATGCATGCAATGTGCATTACAACACATGATTAGTGTCTGTGATGGAGATCTGTACTCAAGCATGTTCAGTTGACTGTGGTAGTGTAGTGGAGGTACCCGTGGCATGTGGTGCATAGAGGGTGTTATCTCCAATATGTGCAGCTTTTACACAACTGGGCAGACATGTCAGTGTCAATCAAGCTTTGGATGCCTGTACATATCCCAGCGGGATACCTGCCATCTGCACATCTGTACAGGGACTGACAGTCATCCGCTTGGCAAGTAGCTATGCCGTAGGATGAATGTGTTGACAGATAGACATTCAACAACAATATGTATGCCATAACTACATGTCATGAGCCCTCGCTATCATGTGCTGTACAGACGGTAGTCTACAGTAACATTTCACATGTCGGATCATTACCCAGTGAGGGTTATATACTGTGACACAGCTCACACACCAGGGATACAACAGGGAGGCCTCAGAGTCCAGCTATGCCTGCAGGTGTGCCTGTTGTCAGTACTACATTTAGCACTCTACTCTTGCATGGATAGGCACTGTCAACAGTAGTATCTCCATCACACACTACATGCCAGTGTGACAGCATGTACCATGGGCTACTACCCCTGTATGTAACAAAGTCACATGGATAACAGTGAGGTACAGGCCTCATATATGTCTGTGTCCCAGGCATGGCCTTCACACCCCTTGCTACTGTAATGACACCACATAGGTGCATGTATTGTACATGGCGTTACATACACTTATTACAGATGTCATTACCTTCCTATGTTACCAGACTGGGTGGTGTGAACTGGTTACCAGGGCTACGCCATGCTTAGCAGGTATCAACATTGCTCCAATATAACAACTATGCTGATTTCCGCACTGGTAAGCAAAGCCTACACTGTGTAAGCTCCCATACGTTTACCCGTAGCTTAGCACCACTTAGCTTTACACAAAACCATGCAAACATGCTTAAAGCTGCTCAAAACTGCCTTAACCACTCTGTATCTGACAGCCCTTGTTCTGCCCAGCAACAAAATGAACAGCCCTTGAACCCAGGACCCTGTACACTAAAGTCACAACACTTAACCACTACGACATGACGACTGTGAAGACAGCTGTTGTTTTTCCAATATATCTGTCAATGCACATATTGATTAGTATTGAACAATTGCCTTTACTACCACAATTGTGTAGTATCTGTTATTAATATGACTGTTGCATTACATATGTTGTTTTAACATAATGTACACATAGCAGTTACATACGGTGAGATACATCTGGGAGAGTATACAGAACCATGAGGTGTACACATGACAGGAATATGGATATATACATATAATAGGTGGATATATGTCTACATGTACATACACATGTATATTCATGCATATGTCTGTATACACATCTGTATAGTGCAACATATATATGGCCATGTGCACATCTCTTCATATGTACACACACACATATATATATATATATATATATATATATATATATATATATATATATACATATATGATATGCCTATTTATTTAGATATATATGTAGATATCTATAACTAAATGTGCATACATATCTATTCTGATATACCTATTACTGTCACTTTATGTAGATATCCATAAGTATAAAGTATTAAAAATCTTGATGAGCGGATAGGAAATAGGAAATACACCCCGGGGATCACTTCTGTGTCTCTGCTCAATAGTGGCACAGGAAAATAACTTTCTTGGGTGGCTAAGCCAGGGAACCTTGTTGGCTAGGCTTACATAGGCCCTTGGGCCGATAGCCTAGTACCTACCTATGAACCTATAAACCTATATGTGCATATGTATCTCTGTCTATGTGTAGACATATATTGCTGTGTATATGTATATATCTGAGTGTTTATATGTATATATATATATATACATATATATATATATATATATATATATATATATATATATATATATCCATGTATGTCGATATGTATATGTGTAGATATCTATATAGATATATGGACAATTATATATACATATATGTCCACCATATGTCCTGAACATGGAGTGGAGCACTACTTTAGCCACAATAGCCCCAACCTCTTAGTGCAAGGGGGTGTCAGGTATGTAGTGCAGGTATATATGTAGACTATTGCTACTGTGATAGGGGTTGTCTTCACAGACATGTTGTGTGTGGGAGGACACATTTGCTTTTAACATGTGCACCATTGGCTACTGACAGACATCCTAAGGACATCATAGAACAGTACTACTGCTAGCACAGTAATGATCCTGTGGACTACAGCAGAGATATGGCTAATAAATGTGGACAGTCTGACACACTCTGGTCAGTCCAGAGGTATACACAGGACCCCTTAGTGCAAGACATGTAGAGCAAGCCTGACAATGTGGATGTTAACAGCCATGTAGATGGGTATAACATGTAAATACTGGTGTACATTTGCCCCCATAGGTTATGTATTCACACACCCCTGTCTGTCCCGACACATAATAACCTCTGTACAGAGGTGCCATGGCCACATGCTACCCACTAGTTAGTGACATACATCTGTACAGCATCCCACTGCTTTGTCTGACATAAATGACTGTTATGGTGGCCTGGCAGGAGTACATCTGGCAAGTATATGGACATAACATCACACTGATAAGTACACTAAGCTGCTAGGCATGTAACAAATCACTGTGCAGGCTACAGGGAGACTGCCACAACACTGGCCTACATTTCCTATGGGGGAATATACATGTACCTGCGTATATAGTAGGCTCTACAGGCATGTCATAGCACAGAGTAGCAGACACCTGTGTGAAAGTGCATAACTACAACCAATGTGAACACAGCCACAGCCACATATGGTAGCTAGTGTAATATTACAGTATATGGACTATCTGATCAACACCATCCTCATATGTGCCACTCACACACTAACCCTACATATATTGGGACACTACACAGTTTGGTCTGATGCCTATCTGTGGTATGGGACATGTGTGTGTTTGGCTCTACAAACATGTAAGTCGATAGGGTAACATACAGTGGAGCAGCATGTAACACCAAATAGAACAAGACCAAGAACAATGACATCTACCACGGTCTGTACACAGGCCAAGGTACATATTCACAATACACACTGTTGACAATCACCATAGGTACACAGACCTCAGTACTGTACACACAACCACAGTATGCCCAGGTTATGTCCTCAACGAGAACCCCTACTATAAATAACATGTGTCACAGTCTGATATCCCACTGGCTTGTTATCAGATATGATGTCAATAAATTATGGTGTACAGGACATATGTATCTCTTACTGCAAGACATATGCACATAAGTTGACAGAGTTGTAACTGGAGGCACAAACACAGGGCCAATATTGACATGTTGCTGTGATAACCTCATACATTTACTGTTGTAATAGGGTTTGTTGCGACATATGTCCTATGAGGGATATGAGGTCAGTAACTCTCATGTCTGTCACCATGTACTCTCTGCAATCCTCACACTATGCTTTTTCATTTCACAGATAGGTGCTCTATGGGTAACACAAGAAACAAAAGGCACCACACACTGCCCAGTCTGCAGATGACCCTACAGATGGGGGTTTCCTCAGAAACATAGCACTGTCATGACAGGTATTAAAATACGTAGAACAGCCATATCCGCAACCACCCTGTTAAACCATTACTCCAAATACAGAATAGCAACACTTACATTCTGTAGTCATGTCAGGCACATCCCTCTCTTATGTGTTGGCCTGTTTCCACAGTGTATGTTGTTAGAGGTAAATCCCCAATCCATCTGTGATGCTGTTTGCCAAACAACAGATCTAGGGTCGTGCTCAAAGTGAATGAAAAGGCCCAACACCAACATGATGTTCCTAGATACTGGAGTGTGATTCCATGCAATTAGCTATGGGAATGTTACCATAGCTGTTCCACATGCAATCAGCTAGAGGAGGGCTGCAATTTGTGCAGAGGCCATAAGCTGATCATGAGCATCACTTACAAAACACATGTTGCTGCCTAAGCAAAGCAGGAGTAAGTCTCCACATCCACCAGAGAGAGAGTGAGAGAGGCAGACAGAGGCAAAGATAAGTGAGGGAGGGGTGGGAGAGTAAAACTTAAGCATGTTTGTGTCACACACCTAACAGTACAGGGTATCAGCCCCCTGAATGACTATGTATTGCTATCACATGTCTATGCAGTTATTGGATGCACCACATAGCTTACATGTTGAGGAGCTCTCCAAACGTATATGTAATGGTGAGTGACATCTGCAACAGTGATATGGTAGCTATACGGTGGGTGTAGTACACATGCCTGTCCGCATGAACAGATGTCAGAATTAACACAGCTGCTCTCTTTCAGGGACCCACACACATTGACACACTTGGCAGGGTCAGGAATACATTTCCTCACTAGTTAGTTTGCCACAATTCAGTACTGTTCAGGTATCACATGCACCACAGGGGTTATCCATAGGTTATATGGGCAAAGGGTATGTGGTGGTGTCTGACATCAGACAGCATGCTTCAGTATGCCAATGGGGGTTGTAGTGAGTGTGAATATGGGCATAAGCATCATACACCACACACACAGACACAGGGTGCCAGTACTGACATGCATGGGTGCATTGATTCACGGGTGTGTAGTGGTTGACTGTGCCAGATGGCTATACAAGGCTAGGTGATGGGTATATCTTGACATCAGGCCACATGACAATGGTCTGCAGTATGGCTCAGGGGTGTAGTGTCTGGATTGGCCCACACAGGTGGGTATTGTATTCACCATCCAGTCACCTGGGTAACTATTGTGTGTGGCCATTGCTGTGCATTACTTGCCATGTATGTGCTTTTTAGTCCATGACATGGAAGGTGTCTGGGATGTGCACATGTTCCACATGCATGTACAGAGACATATAGAACTGTACCTGAGGTGTCTGGCCCATGTTGTATACACAGAGTGTTATCATCAGATGTGCCAGTTCTAGCCTCATGTGGCGGGAACTGGTAACAGAGAGCAGGTTGACCCTGCACCTACATTAATAGCATGATACAGGTATTCCCTGGTGTCAGTGCATTTGTCCATAGAGGGCATGTGTTTAACACATGGTATGTCCTTTATGGGTCACATGTGATGGCACCACAGGTGTTGCAGGTGTCCAATGGGGAACATAGTGAAGGTGCACTGTCTGCATGTATGTACCTATTGGACTGATGGACGGGGTGCCATGCCATCTGTAGTCCACTGTAATCATGTCATGGTTACTATCTGTGGGCAATATGCAGGGTACTACCAACATAGCGTTTGTTGCCTAGGCAAGTGTGTTTGTGTATGAGAAATGGGTTGAGAGTGTTCTCTAGGTAATACAAGGGTTGCTAACTTTGTTCGCCAGACCTTTATGTCACATGTAGGGGTATGGATTGGAACCCCAGCCTCTCAGCTATTATACATCTGTTATCCCTGTAAGGTGGACATTGTGACATATACTAGGTCCAAATTCAAAGAAAAGGATGACAGAAACGCTCGATCAATTCCTTCATTTTATTACAGGAACAGCAAAGCTTTCGGGTTTCCCCTTCTTCAGTGCTAGAACATAACATATTCAATTCTCCATTCAAATAAATAGTAACAGTAAAAAACATGTGACAGAGCCCATCCAATAGAAACATGCTATATAATTAACTAAAAGAAATACAAATCTAAAAATAGTTAAAATACATTTACAATGTAAACACATCTGTTGGTTAAATTACTGTAGTTTTTGTTGTTTTTTTACATAAAACTGGTTTAATGCTTATCGCATTATTAATACTAGAATATATGTCTGCTTGTAACCTTGTAATCCAAGCATATTCTATATTCTCAAGCATATTACTGACATCACCCCCTCTTACATTCTTGTTTACTAACCCAATCACCCTAAATTTGAAATTATGGTCATTACCTTTCTCAGTAATATGATTAGCCAATGCATTTGTAGTCACGTTTCTTTTAATATCAGCTCTGTGCTCAATTATATGGTCTCTTAGTTTTCTGGTGCTTTTTCCTAAATAGAAGCAGATACATTTTTGGCACATAGCTAAATATACAATCTGTGCTGTATTACAATTGGCATAGCATTCAAACTTATAAATACATTTTTTTCAGTGGATGGACAAACTTAGTTTCAGTGATAATATCAACACAACTACAATTTGTGAAAGGATAAGTTCATTGCCTGTGTGATTTATTCATAACCTTTCCAGTATGTAAATCTTTGTAACACAACCTTTGCTTTAAATTCCTTTCATTTTTATAAGCAAAATAAGTAATTTCTGTAATAATCTGTTTTAGCTCTGGCATAGATAGCAAAATATTCCAGTTTCTACATATGACGGTTTCCACTTCCTTAGGTTTAGTGTTAAAATTCATTATATATATAATTTATTGGCATTTCTCCCATTTTCATTCCTTATATGGGTTCTACTTCAGCTGTGTCAGATGCCAGATGTGGGAATTGAAATAGCTTCCAGGGCAGCCAGCACACACATTCATTATTATGTCCTGGGCATCGCACATGACCTGGAAGTTGATGGAGGGGAAGCCCTTGTGGTTGATGTAGACCCTACCCCGCTCACTGGGTGGTGCTTTGATGTATATGTGCATGCAGTCTATAGTACCCACTACCTCAGGGTATTCTGCTATTTGGTGGAACAGAGGCATATTGCTGGCCAACGCCACACGGGTGTTAGGGAAATATATGTACTCACTGGCATGTGCTGACATGGCATCCAGGAACTGGTGGAGTACCCTGGATGCTGATGCCTGTAAGATCACCATCATATCCCCAGTTGGCCTTTACAAGGTACCTGTAGCTAGTAGTCTTAGGCCTACACATACCTTAGTATCCACTGGGATGGGTTTCCCTCTGTTAGTTCTGTGTGTCAGGTGTGGCCGGCACAACTCAACAATTTGCTGTAGGAGTTCCCTGTCTACCCTATAGCACTCCACTATCTCTACCTCATGTAGCCCCTGGAAGGTTACCCTGGATCTGTACACTCTTCTCCATCTCCTCACTGTGGGTTGGACGACAGCATTCACATCCTCACCACCCTCAGCCTCTTCCACATGTTGTTGTATGATATCTATTGCAACCCCTATCATTTTGTTGTTTTGTTTGTTAAAAGTTCCCCACTTGTATACACCGGTAGTGTAGGGTATGTGGGGAAAAACAGAGGGAAAGGTGTTTGCATTGTTTATAGTAGTGTTCTGGGCTGGGCTTGTCTGCTGCCTGTGTAATTGGTTGATTCTGATACATTTCACCTGCCAGCTATGCTAGTTCTCCTAGATTACCTTCTTACTGCTGTTTTCCCTTCCCATTGCCTTCCTGTTTAAGCCCGGGGGTGCACCGCGCAAACACAGTGCTCAAATGTGCACAGAGCTGCTATTTCCTGGTTTACTTTTTTTTCCCCTTTAAAACCCAGTGTGTAGTGTGCACACCCACTTAGGCAATGTAAAGAATGCTAGGCAGTCTCAGATGCACCCCCTTGCTTAGCTCTGCTAAGCTAAGGGCAAACATGAGCCACAGGGCTCCAATCCACACCCCCCCCTATGATGTCAGCTTATTCCTAGGCTTGCACCAAGCTATTCCTGCTCTTACACTGTTAGGTGCTGACTAGCATGCAAGGGAAATCTGGGATTCAGTACCATTCCCCTCATTTGTATAGGATTGCTTGCTGATGCATAGTTACATGTGCAACACACTAAGCCTCCCCCATAGCAACCACTATTCACTGGCCATGTTGTCTTCTGCCTGCCATTGAGTATAATGGCAAAATAGTGATTTTGGTTAGAATGCTTATTTTATGTTTTTTATCTTATTGTCCTACCGATCTTGTTTGAGCGCCGCTGCCTTACGCTTAAACAGCCAAGATCGTCTAAAAAAAAAAAGTTGATTTTTTTATTTTTCCAATGGTTTTCTATGCCAGTGGTCTTATAGTTGGCCATTGCCATGTTTTCTACATGATATCCACCCTTTATATGGAGCTGTCATGGCTCCGTTTTTGTAGTTTGCAGAAATGTACTCCATTACTCGTGGAGTACATTTCTCCAGATTACACTAGTCCTGCACGACCGGTTTCCAGCTTCCTGGATATCAAATTCACCTCATTTGCATCAATTTCTGCTGCAAATGGGGTAATTTGCATACAGGGGCTGAGCCCGAGCAGGACTAGTGCAGGAGTGCTCGTGCACATCCCTACAGCTTATTCCTGGATCGCACGGCAGACATATTGCCTGCTGGAGCACCTGCACTAGTCCTGCACACGGTGCAGGGCTTGCAGAATCCAGGGGACTGTTTTAGGTAAATTATCACCAGTGAATAAAATTAAAAATGACAAAACAGGTGCAGATAGCCTATGTCAGCAGGCAGAAACAAATTTACTTATGAAAAATATTTGTAGCATACAAGGCTACACAGCTCGCACATTTTTTTCAATCAGCACTACTTCAACATGCAGTAAAGATCAGAAAAAAAACAAGGAATAGTACCCAAATAAGTAAAAAGCAACAAGATTGATAATACAATGGATAAAACAGCAACATCAAAAAGTAAGGTTCAGGACTCATCTCTTCACAGTACTCGAAGAAATGAAAAGAAAATAGTACATACAGTGAAAAATAGAAAGTATAAATACAGAAAAGTATAACAGAATATGAGGAAAACACATATTCTGGAGTCAAGAGGAAGTACTTCAAGAGTAAAATCTAATAGGTGCATTCTTTGCTGGGATCATGAAAAATCACAGCAGAAAGTAGCAAAACTATATTCAAGAGCTCAAGTAAGAGATATATTTGTTGGTTTTCTTGTTAACTTGGCAGGTGAACCATATCAAGGGCTCTTTTCAGTCACAGCAAGGGCTACAAACAGCAGAAGTATACATCAAATGAAATATTGTCTTTTTAGAATAAATGAAGATTGATATACAAATTTACAGATCCAAAGCAAAGGAATATAATATAAGATAGGTCCAGCAAAGGCTGGTGGGCTCTAATAGAAAACAACAGAAAGCATGCAGAAAGAAATACAATTCCTAAGGTAGAAAATGCCATCATATAGAGCAGGTCAAGAAGAAAGAAATGTACATATTTGCCTCTAAATGGCTGCACATGAAGCTCTTATAAATGTCTATAACTTGAAAAGTCAATGCTTGGGGTAATGTAGATTCCTGTCAGAAAAGAAAATGCAAGTGAACAGAATGACCAAGACACCTTTGTAGCATTTCTTCATATAGATGCAAATAATGGTTATTGTGAATGTTAATAAGAAAAAAAAAATACTTTGGAAGTAGAAGCATTGTAAGCAAACTAGTGCCCTGTTAGGCCGACATATGTCCAGTGAATATTGAATAAATATCAATGCTTCTAGTCAGAGAAGGGCTGATGAGATTCCCTGCTGCATGGAGGCATGCAGATGAGTACTTTTCTAACAGGGCTTGTTTATATGAAAAAAAAACAATGGATGACATTGGGAGCAGCCTAGAAAAAAAGGTGGCTAATCTTGGAGGAGACTTGTGATTTCAACACCCCAGTTCATCAAAACCAAATGAAGTAGGGGGATTGGAGGCAGCATTATATGCATCCACTGCAAACCCTTTTAAAATGATACACTTAAAATTTCAGTTTACTACATATTGATTCTTTTTCAAATCAAACATTTGAGTTCCTCATGTACCTTGATATAATTGTAAAATTGTAAATTTAAATGTAATGAAAATCTCTACTCAGGCTGGTTCCTATTATTATATGTCTGGATTCAACCTACCTATATATTGCTTTTTTCTAAAATCAAATATTTGAGTTTCTAATATATATATATATATATATATATATATATATATATATGCTAACATGATGCAAAATGTAAAACTGTAAATGTATTTTGCTTTGATATTTATTCCACTAGATAACGCTAAAGCTGTAAAACTAAAATGTTTGCCATATCTGTTAAAATTATATGAAATGAAACTGAGTTTTGTACTGTCATTTGGCCTGTTTCATGGCTAAAAAAGTCCATAGATCAGACCAAACCACATAGCCTGTAAACAATACAAATAAACACACAAAGAAAGAAGACATTCAAGTGCAGTGGAGGAACAAATGACCAATGAAGTGGAAGGAGGAGGGAGGGGCAATTAATAGGCTGTAGAACATCTGTCAAACAGATCCATGGAAAAGGAAAGAAGCATCCATGTAAGAATGCAGTAATAGCAGAATTTAATATATGAGATTCAAGGAAGTTGGCAAGGTGACTGTCTGACGGGGTGACATCTAAATATAATATACTAGGACAGAAGCAGCAACTGAGAGGAGAAAATTAAAAAGAAGCCAGGATTTGGACCAAGAAGGTATAAATGCGTCAAAGGAAAAATATGATCAATTTAGAAATAAAGAGTGCTTTAACAAGATAAACTAGTTTTGGGATGAGTAGAAAGACAAAAAAAAAAAAAAAAAAAAAACAGGATGGAATAGTAGATGACAAGCATAGAGGCATACACAATGCAGATGAAAAGAAATGAAAAGAAATTATAAGCATGAAAAAGGAATGAAGTAGCCAAGATAAAAAATAGGATAAAGGAACAATGGTATAAGTTGTGGTATTTAAGGAGTGTTGATCATATGTGTGTGAAACAAATTGTATGGCAGCATGGAAAAGGTAAGACACAAAGTAGTCAGACTTTGAAAGGATTGTACTATAGCTGACACAGAGAGAAAGTATATGGTGAAACAAATGTGTGATAATGAGGGTTTGGACAGGAGGATGTGAAGAACTGAGAAGCCAGTAAGTAAAAGGAAGGAAAGACAAGCTGTAAACAGGCTAGAGATTACAGAGATTGTGAGAGCATCTAGATGTCCAATCTCCTGCAGAGTGTAAGAAAATAAAACAGAGTGAGCTCCCGGTAAGAAGGTTTTGTTAATTAGTTATAGCCCAAGTTGATACCCATTCCTCAGATAGTCCCCATCCCTCCATATGTTTCAGGTAACTGTAAGAATAACAGAGATGCTAAATCCTGCAATAATGTTGCTTGTATTTTGCTTTTTCTTCATTGTTAGAAAACAAGCCAACTAGCCTAATAAGCAGCAACACAAACAGTCTTTCCTAGTTGTATATATCTATAAATATCTATATATATCGATACATGCATATATATATATATATATATATATATATATATATATATATATATATATACACATATATAAGCATTATGCTTAACAGCAAACCAACATAGCAAACATTCTCACCATACAAATGCCTTCCAGTAGTGCTGCCAGGATGTGTGCCAGTAAACACTTCACATGTGGCTCAAGAAGTAGCTTCAGGTTTCATTGAGATTGCATTGTTCTCAACAAACCACACAGACTTGTTCATGTCTCAGTACAAACGATGGCTAAGGATCAGCTCATTCATCACTCCTTCAAAAAAATGCAAAAACTTTATTATATGTTGCACTTGGACCCATAATCTCACTCTTTTGGTGTGGTAGCACATGCATCTGGGAGCAGCTTTACTCCTGGTTCACCATTTGTGCCATGATGATTCGAGTGTCTCTACTTCTGTCATTTCCATTTTGGGCCAAAGAAAGTCCATGTCCATACAAGAAGTTTCTGGAGTTACTGGGTTTGTGCGGATGTCAAACGTGTGGCTAGTGAGCCATTCCTTCCAGATGCCTCTCTCTTTTTTGGCATGAGAGTTTGCTACTGGCAGTCTTTCTCACATGTTTCCTGACACACTAGAAATTCCTGTTTGATGGCAATTTACTGTTCTACTTCTTCCATCATGGTGAAAGCATTTATTTGATTGTCTTTTATAATTTGCAGAAGGGCATAAAACCCCAGGCATACATTGTACCCACTTTTTCTAAAAACCTCTCAAGTATAGTGCCAAGGCTTTCCTCTTTAGGAAATGGTCTGTGCTACAACCTGGAGCAATGCCTACTGTCAACCCTGTCATTTTCAACTGCGGGAGAACTGACCTGGCTTTTTCTAAAGTCTGTTTTCTATCCTCCTAAGATACTTTATGATGAATTGCCTGGGGAAGTTGCCACTCATTTGTCTTGGGTTGGTTCCATGTACCCTTTCAATAAAGGGTGCCTCACTTCTCTCAAGTAGTTTTCAAAGTTCCTTTATAATGCACTCATGGGGATCATTCCATTCACTTCATTCTGGCAGC
The DNA here is from genome assembly GCF_019279795.1 of Protopterus annectens. NCBI lineage: Eukaryota > Metazoa > Chordata > Ceratodontiformes > Protopteridae > Protopterus > Protopterus annectens. The sequence goes on along the minus strand of NC_056733.1, from coordinate 1,236,711,822 downwards.
CCCAATATCCTAAAGTCGATGCACCTGGCCCTGTTTTCTAGGTTTTTGATTTTTTGCATCCAGGATGGTGTATGAAGATTTTTAGGTGGTGTATTTTCCAGCTTCTAAATGCAGCTAGCATTGTGGGTAATTTCTTACTGGTAAGAGGTGAGGATAGGGCAAAGATGATTTAGGTTTGTTTCATGTGGTAGTTTTGATATGCTTAATGTCAATTGCTGTGGCTTGTATTAGCTGAGTTAGCATTGGTAATATCTTCTTAATGCCTCTGTTATCTGCTGACACTGACATACTATATTGTGTTATTTGTTCCTCGTTGTTTGATGTCAATTTATCAAGATTCCTAATAAAATATATGCTAACCCCTTATGTCTACTAGTAGAATATTGTAGGTGATTTATTGAGTATAGGAACTTGCAAGAGAAAGTGGACTATGTCCACATTATGGTGGTGTAGTAATTAAAGGAACTGAGGAGAAAACTTAAGCACCATCTGCCATGTGCACGTCTCAGCACATCCAGCATCTGCTTATATAATGTTGCATACAACCTAAATGCATTTATGCTGAATATAAGTTGCAAAATGGTAAGCAGAACTTCAGTTTGTATCTGGCTATAATCAGTTTACTATATAGCACTTACCTCAAAGTTTCTGAACTAGATTCATACATAGTACTATTGTACAAACTCCATAATCACCTGTACAAAATATTTCTTCTTTTCAATATTTGTAATTTAACAGGTTTCAAAAAAGCAAAAGCCAGTGATATATAAAAACTATTTAATAACCAATTGAAATAGTTTGATAAAGTGACAGATAACCATATCAGTCCATTAATAATCATGTGCATAACCAGCCTGATTATATATTTCTACATTTTCTGGAAATAGCTGGAAATCCTACTATTAGTAATTGAAAATGCTGAAAAAATTAAACCAGTAATGTACATATCTTTATAATAATTAATTACACCATTGATAAAAGAGGAACTTGTTGTATCATTAATAACTCTCACAAGTCCCCAAATGTTCACAAAAATGTGTGTATATATATATATATATATATATATATATATATATATATATATATATATATATATATATATGTGTGTGTATATATAAAATCATTTGATCACCATGAAAAAATAAATGAACCAAATCCACCCAAGGTGGGGGGCTGTGACCCCTCCCAACTAAATATAGCAACTCCAACATCACACTATAATGGGGAAAAGGACAAAGTTTACCATGGTGGCCAAGTGGTTCATTTCCCAGAGTACAACTTTGGTGTGCCAGGTGTTCATTAAAATAACTTTTCAGCAACGTTGTCTCGTGAATGTAAATTTCTGGTAGGTGAGAATTTGATAATATCAGATAGATCCATATATATATATATATATATATATATATATATATATATATATATATATATATATTTATGGATATTTTGCACCTGATCGAAAGTACACTACGGTGATATCCAGAAGATCATAATAACAAATTCACAAATATTGACACATTCTACCCATGCTCCAGGGTAATCCCTGGAGCAGACTAAACCAAAGGAAAGTGTTTTTGCAGGGGAGTTATGCTTGTTACTGATGTATATTGAGACACCTCCACCATTAGCCCTTTTTTGTACAGCTACTGGTCTAAAAGTGTGGAAGGCACTGCAACCTGACAATACTGGGGTACTCTCTACTGCTTTAAACCATGTCTAAGTAACTACACAGATATCTATAGTCCCAATTGTGAGGATTCTCTCTCCAGTTCTTCTTGGTTTATCAGTTAAGCTGTTTTCAAGTTGACAAATTTCTCCCTATCCCACATGCACACTTTTCATTGTTGCTATTTTTTTATCATGCTTTGCTTAAATGTTTTACTCTTCGAGTGCAAACATTGCCAGTCTCATAATTTTGTTTAGTAAACTGCCTTTTTTTCCTCCTTTTGTTCTCGTGCATCTTAATTTTTGGTCCTCAAATTCTTTTCCTTTCACTTATGAGCATTGGTACACTTCATTTGTTGTGTAGTAAAAAAAAGTCTATATAATCTCTAGCCTGTTTATGGCCTATTTGTTTATTTCTGTTTGTATTTGTTAACCAGAGTAGGGCACTGATCTCCATAAAACTTTTTCAAACTCAACCTGGGAATAATGCCCAGTAGCAGCTCCTTAATCTTCTGAGCCAGCTTCCAGACAGGCTGTCTTAACCTCTCTTATTTGATTTCTCATATTGCATATAATTGGTTTTCCTCCCAAAGGTGTACTTTTTTTACCGGTTTTCTGCTTCACTGTATTTCATAACCTGCCCTGTCTGCCTTACCTTCTATTGATTTCTTTGTCTTCTCTTTAAATCCTGTCTCAAATATCTCTTTTTGGCTGCACAGTATTATGCACACATGGCCTTTTAATCCTTGTAAGGTCAAACAATTAAGTGACTAAGATTTGTGCTGAACTGATAGTTAATGATACCACATATACTGAGTCTGTGGACATAGCTAACCTGTTGGCCAACAGGATCTGTAAAAATGTCATTCCCCTGTCCCCGCCACACATACCGCATAACATCCTTGCCACCTGTCCCCTACTTTGTATCTCTAAAGAGCAGGTCATTAATGAATTCTCAAAGGCCAGGAACACAGTATCTATGGGATCTGATAATATCCCAGGCTGAGTTCTACATGAGGTCCAACAGGAATTAGCAACACCATTCGGTACTCTTTTCAATTATAGTCTAAGCACCTGCTTCATTCCAGCTGAATGGAAAATCGCCACTATTATTCCCTTCACAAGGGTGGTGCTTCCACTGACCCCTGGAGCTATAGACCTATTAGGCCTACTAACCTTATCTGCAAGGCCATGGAGTGAATTATCATGGCCCTTACCAACAAAGATATAGGTAATCTCCAAACACTTGAACCTACTCAGTTTTGATTTTCAAAGGGAGATCATGCCTGTTAAACCTGGTGGACTTCTTTGAGACAGTCACACTAAGGCCCTAGATGAGGGGAAATCTGTGCATACAGCCTACCTAGACTTAGCCAAGGCATTTGACACTATCCCCCACTCAAGCATCATTGACAAACTCACCTAGCTAGGTATCAACCCTTATATCATTAGATGGGGTCCCTAACTGGCTCACTGATAGAACCCATATAGTGAAAATAGGGGAATCCACCTCCAATAGCTGAACTGTAACCAGTAGTGTTCCACAGGGATCAGTCCTGGGACTTCTACTGTTTGGAATCTATTTCTCTGGAGTATAAGGAAAAACTAAAGGTCAGTGGCTAACAAAGTCTGCTGATGACTATGAACTGGGAGCAGTCATAGAATCTCCGGATGATGTCAACATCCTACAAGATGGTCTTACACAAGCAAATGATTGGTACCAAAGTCATGGCCTTACACTCAATGCAAAAAAATGTATTACCATCCCTTTCTGTAAGGGTGATGTTCCTGCTAACTACCACATCGATAGCAACACCTTAAATATGCACTCAGTGGTGAGACACCTGGGCACTCAGGTTGACAGCAAACTTACCTTTGACCACCATGTCTCCACACTGGTAAGAATGGCATTATATATTGCTCATCCCATAAGTAAGGGCACTGTCTCCAGAAAAAAAGAAGTTATAACCTCCCTGTACTCTTCCCTCATCAGGCCAATAATTCAGTACAACATCCCTTTTGGTATGTACCTTTCCAAGCACATGTAGCAATTGGAGAGACCATAAAGATTCCTCACAAGGAAAATTCTAGATCTTCAGCATCTGTCCTATGTGGATCATCTGAAATCACTGTCACTTTATTCTGTTTCATACAGATTACTCAGAGGCGATCATTGTCTTGCATACATGGCAATCTCTAACCCTGCTTTATTGGAAATGCCGCATCTCCGTAAGTCAAATGGTACATGGGTTACTCACTCTAAAGATCTTAACCTGGTATGTGACATTAACAGAACCTGCTTGAGGGATAGATTTGTCTCCCAGAGGTTACCACACCTTTGGAATACACTCCCACTTCATGTCAAACAGAGCACCTCACTGGCCATCTTCAAACGCAACCTGGATGATTGGATGGGTAACTGTAAATTCACCCAAAGGGTTCCACCTGTGTCCCTGTTGGACAGGGGCAATAGGTGCTGATCATGGAAATAAAGGTAGAAATTGGCTAGGCTTATAAGGGCCCTAAGGTCATTAGCCTAGTGACTTCCTATGATCCTATGGTCCACTTTTTTAAATAAGAAGCCAGCTTTATAGGTTAATCTCTGACAGAAAGATTTAGTTCTGTACGAAACAAGAAAGCTTTAGCCAACTATTTACACACAATAGTACACAAAAAAAGATTGATATGATGGTGTGATGCTTTGATTATTACAGCTGTACTAAGAGAAAATGCTCCCCATATAAATGCACATGCTCTGCTAAGAAGCAAACCAGTAAGCAAAATATCTCACATCATTTTTATACTGATTTCTTCCAGACTAATACTCAGAGACTTAGTGACGTATGTCAAGGATGATAACTTACATCACTCAATGTAATCTTTATATAAGATACACTAAAGCACTGCTGACAAGATAACATTCTTACTGCTGATACCAGATTTCAAGTTCTAAACTGGAGCTACAGTTATGCACTACTAATTAGACAGATGGAGCTGTTAAGTCAGCATTCTTTTCCTTTTACATTGATTAATAGATAAGTTCTGATGTGCTTCCAGGGACTACTCTATTCTACTGAAGCCATGCATTTGTTATAGTGAGCAACAAAAGTTTAAAAAAATCAAGATATAAGAGCATATAAAATCCATATATTTTTCCAAATAGAAAGCAAAGAAAATCTTTTTTGTGCCTAGATTCCTTTTATTTCAAGATGGCTAACTTATCCCTAGTGCCATGGTATTAGAGATATATGCCCTACTTCCAGTGAGTGTCTATCCATATATTGTTGAAAGAATCTACAGCGATTAAATATTTAAAGATGGTAAATTAAGATATGTAGAAAAACACGTCTATCCACATATCTATATACATGTATATATGCATGTATCTATCAATCAATCTTTCAATATATTGATGTATGGCATATTAGCGGAAACACCCAAAGTCAACTGCTTATATATCGACCGCATATGGTTGAAAACACTGAACTAGACATAGCACTACAAATGTGCTGAGAAACAGGCTCAGACCATGAAACTTTCAAGCTAAAAAAACAAAGTAAAACATTAATTTTTCTGGGGGTCAAGCCTCCGTGCATCATCCCCTGGGGGGGGGGTGCTGAACTACGTACACTCGCTACTAATTATATGTACTAACTTTGAGATTATACAGTTCCCACTGAAAGAGAATATCCCTCTTCCCCGGAGCTTTTGATCTCACACACGTGTCAACCAACTGCCTAGTAAAGCATTTATGCAGTCCACTAGACAGCTGTCAATGTTAAACACAGTTTCACTGTCACCCATTTATATATAAATATACAGATAGATATATAGATTGATATACAGGATTCAATAGCACCTATACTAAGTGTACACCATTCTGAGTGAATAGACACCACAGACGTAGCTCACACCTTCCTCCTCCTAATTTTAGTTTTCCTACTGATATTCTTGCAGCTTTAAATATTCATAAAGGTTACCACAAAGTATAGACTACATGTACAGTTAGTGAAATCTTTCAGAGTGACAAGAAAGCACAAAAATTATGGTAGGAATGTCTTGAATACATATTGTGTACACAGTGTAGGCTTTATTAAATCTGGCCTTATTGTGCTTGTTTAAGACTGGAGAGTGACTTTGCGTTCCAGTGTCTAATTATATGTCTTATGCATTGTTCTGCCATAGGAGAAGTAGTGGTATGCATAGCACTTTACATATCTGTTACCAGTATTTTCCTTTATTCATGAATTTATATTTCTTAAACTAAAATTTGAATGAAATTTCAGATTTTGCAGAAAAGGATCTCTGCTGTATGATTGGAATGGTAGTATGCTGATATGACAAATGTGTTGCAGACTATGAAATAACATATATGGGTTGACACTCTTCCATATATCAAATAGATCTTTCTTGCATGAGATAAAATAAAGTAAAATAGAACAATAACTACAAAAACAAAAATATTAGTGCTAGCTGCAGCCAGCACATTTCGGATATCACATTTTCATTTTATAATTTTGCTGCAGACTGAAAAGTGCCCTGACATTTTGTCAGACACCTCTCTTACTCTATTTTTCTCTAAGTGAGAGATAATTTTAAAAGGCAGTGTTACCTCACTCTTAAATTATAACCACAGTGTGTGCAGACAAGCATGTAGTGAATTTAAAGTCAGTTACCAGCTGCACATTTGATTCACTTAAGTCAAAGAAAAGAATTTCTTTACTAAAGCTACCTTTGAAAAGAAAGAAGTCTGCAGAGGAGACAGAGACAAATAAATAGAGTCTAAGAAACAGGCAGACAATCAGAACTAATAGCACTGTATCTAGTTATCTGGGACAGCTCCATAATGACAAACAGGTAGAGTGTATTGTTGGAATGAAGACACCTACTAAATGTTCTGCTCTAAACTATTAAATGTTGTTTCAGTGACTAGATAAAGTGGAACATTTTCACAGTATCCAGACTATACTATGACTGCCTTCTGTAATTTTGTGTTGCAAACACAGTCGTACTTCTAGCAATGAACTATGGCACATCTGACCTTTGCTGAATGCAGTGTGCTCATGCAGAACAAGGTAACTGCAAGGGAGCATTCACCAAGGTGTGTGAACCTTGAAGCTGATTATATTAAGTTGTGGGGTAACCAGTGATGTGTGTGGGGACCCTTTCCTCCTATGCAGATTGATAGTTCAAAATTCATTTTGTTGAAGTCAAGTGGAATTTGCATTCTGACTTATCTGATCATGACACACAAAAATACAGAAATATAGAACTTAAAAGATCTTGGAAACAAATACTAGCAGCAACAACTGTTAGGTGATCTAATGTGGGGTTAGCTGTTTAAGACAAACGAAAGAATGCAGAAGTGAAAGCCTTTTGATTGGCCTGAAAGCCATCGCTAACAGAGGGTGAGATGTTACTACCCTTTGATACTAATAGACAGAAACAAAAATCCATCTAATATACTGCAGGCAGTTAAGCAGCTCTACCCCATCCAAGGCAGTGGGGATTTTATCCAGAGAGGCCTACCTACGATTCTATAGGTGTTTAAAGAAGGCAAATGAACAGATTCCAAAGGCATTTAAAATATAACAGGCTTAAGACAGCAATGAAAGAACTTCAACCCCCTCAGAAATTTGAAGGCTAGATAGAGATTTCATGTCATTGACTTCCTCTGTATAAAGTTTAGTAACTAAACTGTATTTTTCCAGTAGATATTACATAACACTGTGTCAGAAGTAGTTGCTTAAGAATGGACTTGACTGTATACTAATTCAGTGGGTTTAATTAACAGACAAGATCTGCCCTTATTAAATTTCCATGGCAACAGTGATGGACCTAGAAGATAAGAAGGAAAGCAGATCCTGTCTCACCAATAGAATTTTGCCAGTTATTGCACACTGGTTGTTTCAAACATGGATTTAATCTATCCCTGAAGGGAAGATCGAACCACCACAGAAATATTAAAAACTAAAGCCGGCACATCCCTACTGCGCATCCAGCCCTTGATATCTACAGGTATGCATGGGGGTGAAAAGTTAGATCATGAAAGAAAAAAAAAATATTCTTGGAAGTAATATGTTGCTGGACCAAGTGCATCAATCTCCTCAGCACTCACCAGCCCTGAACACTGCTCAGAGTAAGTCCTAGGTAGGAAGGAGTGCCTGGTAGACCCAGTTAATGAAGAGATGCCCTGCGGGCAGCTAATGGCCAGCCACAAGAAGCAAAAAAAATAAAAATGACAGAATAAAATGGAAGAGCTTAACTAGGACCTTTATGAAGACTCTGTCTGTTTAGTGACATTCAGGTGTTATTTTGGCCTTTCTCAGAGGCCAATATTTAGTGAAAGAAATGTGGTTTAGATGGCAAAAGTTACTGGTATGAGTTCATTGCCTCAGAATGCGAAGAGTATGAGACAGTGGACTGTAGACTCTTTGTAAGGAGGTAATTCTGCTTACCTGGTTTGGGAGAATGTTTATTGTTTATTTGATTGATCAAATGTCAATGACAATGAGCATGTGCAATCAGGAATTTATCGACTAATGTAAAACCTTACGTAGTGTATTTTTAATAATATTTAGAGATGTTTCTTTAAATTATGAAATCCCTCTTGTAGATGGCATTTATAGTTAAACTGAAATGATGGATTTCTTGTAGGAGTGGGTGTGGGCAGAAAAAGACAAATATTTTTATATATTTGTAGCTTGCTGTGAAGGATGGATGTTTTTCATCATGCATACTCAGTTACTTATTAGAGTAAGAAAGACCTCTCACAATGCTCGTTACTGAATATTCATCCTCAACAATAACTATGGGGGGAGGGCAGAAATACAAAGTTGGTTACTGAATGTACTATGTGTACGGTACTAAGAGGTGCAGTAGTACTTCTGTGTTTGTGAACCATTTAAATTGTGAGTTCATGACCTAAGAATGACACCACCATATTTTAAAATGCAGTGGATGCCACTACATTAAAATGGGTTTAGAAGTTACTGCCTATGCTGGCTGTGTCAATCAGAGGTTATAGGAGCAGGTGAAGTGCAATAGTTGTGTTTGTGCTTTACTACTTTGCTTGGGTTTCAGCCACTGATAAGCATTGTGTATTGTCCTTCTTCCTGTTGTGCAAAAACTGACAAAAAGGTACTTTAAGAAAAAATGCGCACCAGAACGGGTATAGAATAATTGGCAAATCACTTTATTAGTGCTTTAGTCTGGTAACCGCAGCCATGGATACAAGTTTTGCTGTTATAAATATAACTTAGCAAGAAGATGGAATAACTAGGAAAGGATTATATTTTATCAGCAAACTGTTTTATTTGAAAATTGTAATAACTACTGGAAAAGTAGTTTTAACTGAAAACTTTTTAAATCTGATGTTTAAAAAAAGGAAGGTAACATTTTGAGACAGAGGACAGTATCTATGAAGTGATGGCATAAAGACTTTTACGCAGGTAGTACTGTTCAGTCATTCATTTTATTTTCTGAACTATTTATTATTTTCAGGTTTGCACTGAAGATAAAGCCTGTCCTAACTATGATCATGCACAAGGATGGCAACTTCCTGGGGACTATGAAAGCAAAATCTTTCCAGGAACAAAGAATGATGAAATCATATTTAAAGTGCATAATTAAAATGTGAGGGTTATCATTTTGTGAAAAAAAAATATAAGAAAAACAGAACATTGCAGAACATGGCATAGAGTGTCTTAAAGGGAAGCATTACTTTTCAAAATGAAAGATGAATATAAAACAATACCTGGTGAAACAGTTAAGTCAAAGACAGTAATCAAATTCAAGAAGGAATGAGACAAATGTAAGACAATAATTTAAAGACAGTGAGACACATAAGAAGCGTTTAATTCAGGACAACTCACAGCTTTCCAACATGGTACAGAAAAGGGTAGATAAGGAAGACCAGGTTGTCTTTATATATCATAATGCGTGTTTTTTTCTATATGAAATAACCCAGCATTTCTATGACGTAATAATTAAATGCATACATTAGTCACTGTTTAATGTTTTCATGACAATAGAACCAATAGGGTTATAAAGTGTAAACTCTTGGAGAAAAGTTTTGGATTAGGAGTTACATCCACCCATTGCACAGTGAAAGACATGGCTGAATACACACACACTGCACAAAGACAAAATATTTGGCTATTTTCCTATTATGGGCAATGATACAAAACAGTGACATACATTTACACAGTTAGCTAAGGAATCAGAATATAGCTCATCTAATCTTATACTTGTTACATCATAAATTATTGACTACAAATCTTAGTCAACAAAGTAGATTTTAAATAGCTTTGGTTTTTATATAGCATGTTATAAAGATGTATCAACAGAAATGTTTATATAGTAAGTGGGGAAAAAGGGGAAAAGAAAGGAAGTGAGGTAGGGAGAGGTAGTTAGATGTAGATGATTGAAGAAGGAATAATCAATAGGATATCTATTGAATAGGTTTAGAGGCACTACAATGCGGTGTAATTCTAGACTTCTGTCCTAGAGTTGGTTAAACTATTATATTCTTATGTTATTCTACAACAGTAAAATAACAAAATAAAAATTTGAAGATCTTCTACAATTGGGCGGTTGTTGGGACTTTCTCTTCTGGTATCCTCCATTTAGAAAATATTTGTTTTCAGTTCTCATGCTTGGGGTAAAGCTACTTCCTGAGATCCCACATCATGATATCACTCCTTGAAGAGAAAGGCACAGTTCATGTGTTCCACCCCACATCATGATATCACTCCTTGAAGAGAAGGCACAGTTCATGAGTTCTACCCCACATCATATCACTCCTTGAAGAGAAAGGCACAGTTCATGGGTTCCACAGTCCTTTTCTGCTGCTTGCATGGCTTGTATTTTCTTTGTAATACATAAATAACTGGAACACTCCCAACAGTGGTTATTTTAGCTAGGAATGGAACATGACGAAAGCACTCCAACAAGTGGTGAGATGTGTGAGGCCTACAACAGACTGAAGAAGGTGCTAGCTATGGAGGGTGGCTAGTGCATGGAGAGGCAGCCAGCAAAAAGATTCCAAAACTAGTTCAGTATTAAAGCAGAAGAGGTGAATATAAAGATTACACAGGTCACTTATTGTATAGTGTTTCCTTCTCCAGTGAAGCTGCGCCACAAAACATCTGTATACTTGCACATAATGAGCACTCCACAGCTAGTGAGGGATCAACTATGGAGCTATAAATAGCTTAAAATGAGCAAAGACTAGGAAGTGAACCCCAGTCTGCCACAAACGTTTGTATGACATACCATGGTTTCATTATTAACACTTCCATGCTACGATATCTGGAGCATGATCATATCTGTTCAGCTCATAAGGAGTTATTCTTAGTATCCAACCGAAACAGACCAATGATCAAACTGCAAAATAGATTCTGTATTACTTTGAAGTGCCTCCTGGGTCAAGGAAGATTCCTACATTGGAGATAAAGAAATTTCAGTGGGTCTCCAAATGTCTGTCAGAGCAGTATTGTTGCATCAAACATTAGATGAGCATATATCGTATGTAAGGCAGCTACTCAAACTTGTTCTAACAGGTCTGGCACCACACCCATAGACAGCACACTTCTGACGCTTACTCTAAGTCCCACAAAGACATCTTTTGACTAAGTGCTGCTTTCTGCTGTATTATTCATAAATACTTCATTGCCATCATGTAACACCTGATGCCCATTTTCCATTGGCACATTACTTTAACCTTTGGATAAGTGCAGACGTACTCCTATTACAACAAACAGTAATCACCATCCCTCACAGTTTTTTTTTCTTTAACTTGTACAATTTTGACATTTCCCATAGCCATACAGCATCTTTTAATTATGCCCCATTTCTGTAACCAACTTTCCCTATTTACCTTTTACCCTCTAGTAATCTGTGATAACAATAACCAATCTCATACCTGGACCCCATTACTTCAGCCAAAGCATTCTGAAAATCTCTGAAGCACTTCCCTAGTCAACTCTTTGGAGATTACCCATTTCCTTAATTCCTACCTCTTTCCATCTGGCCGAAATTTGCCATTTTTTACTGATTCCATATGCCATATACTTCTTATTCTTACCTGTTGCAATACGCCTGCTGGGACTCTATCCTCATGTCAATTCCTAAAGTCAACTTGCTTACTTTTTGATATGTCAAAAAACTTCTTCATGCTATCCTTTCCTTTCCTTCTTTCTATGTAACCCACTTCAAATCTCCATTATCCTGACATCACAGTTATTGATCCATTGATATATCTGTAGTGCATCTCATAAACACAGTCTACCTTCAGCAAATCTACCCATCTCTCATAAACACAGTCTATCTTCAGCAAATCTACCCACCTGACTTCTCTACATGAGGTGGTCATACATTTTTTGAATTCCCTCCAGGTATTTTAGTACTTGAACTAATCATAACCATATTCACTATACCACACAACATAAAAACTTTCTCTACCTGTCCATCCAGCAACATCCTTTATATTTCTCCTAGGGAACTACAATTTCTCACTCTTATACTCTGAACTCTGTCAAAGACCTGCAGTCTTAGGTACTGCGTTTCCTATTTCATATTTGGCAGTCTGATTTATTTTCCTTTTTCATCATTTAACATAAGAACTGCCATTTTTTCTAAATGGAAAATCAATTATGATTTTTATGCGACCATAATGGTGAAATCCTATGAGTATGTCATTCTGTTTTTGTCTCTCTAAGTATGCTCTAATGAACATATAGGCAGAAAGAATGGATGGCAGTCAGTATAACTTGAAAGCTGATGTTAGAAATGAGACTAGGGAATGCTATCTGCAGATGGAGATCCATTCTGTAATTAAATATGAATGACAGCTTTTTAAGAAGGCAAACAGGCATACAGGCTGCAGTTAACTTTTCTTACCTACCTCCAGATTAATTATACTGCAAAGGAATTGAATTTAACGTACTGTGTACACTATGAGCCAAATACCATTATGTATATTATGTCTCTGTATTTCTCTATTAAGCATGACACTCTTTGCTCGAAATATGCAGAAAATATTGTTTATTTATCAAAGAGTTAAACACGGTGGTTAAAAATAATCTTCAGTCCATACAAAATGATGCCACAATTTATAAAATCAGACTGAAGTCTAAATAAGCTCTGGTTTGAAGAGTCACTTGCAAAAATGACAAATACTTGTACTTTAGTCAAGATGTATTAGTCCAATTGCAAAGTTTGAGGGAAGTCTTACATCTCTATAATGCTCACCACAGCAGATTTCACATTTAATAACTCTTATTTTTTTAGGCTGTGACAATATAAATTACCTGCTCAAAGAGTTAGTAACTCATTTTGCAGAGCAGACTCCACTACTATGTTAATAAATGGCAATAATACTTTTTCCAAGTTGTCAAAGTCACTAAAAGAAAATTTAATTTGCTATACTTTATTTAAAACAGTAATGCAATTTTAAATAACTTCGTCTTCTTTCAGCTTTTCCCGGTTAGGGGTCACCACAGTGGATCATCTGTCCACTCATGATTAGCAGTGGAGTTTATTGGTGTCAAGTTGCCAGCCCTGCACCCAACCTTCCACAGAAGGCACACAGACACACCTAGGGCCAATTTAGAGTGTCCAATCCACCTACTGCATGTCTTTGGGATGTGGGAGAAAACCGGAGCACCCAGAGGAAACCCACGTGACCACAGGGAGGACATGCAGACTCTGTACAGAAAGCACCCCAGCCAAAAATCGAACCGGAGAACCTCTTGCTGTGAGGCAGCAGTGCTAACCGCTGTACCACCATGGCCACCCAATGCAATTTTAAATAAGTAAACACAAAAAAATTGGAAATAACAATACAGAATGAGAAAACAGCAAGTCATAAAGTGTTGCTTATTGGGACAGTGGTTAGTGTTGTGTCTAATACTTCTAGATTTTCTCATTCATTTCCCAGTTAGCATGTTTTCTTTGCAAAAGTATGATTCTTAACCCTGCTTATGAAGATTTTTTTTTTTTTTTGCATACCCAATCACACTAAAAGGTAAATTTGCAATCTAGTCTGATTTTAGATAGATTTAGATTTTCCCCCAAAGCCCTAGTTGGACTTAATTCTTTTGATAAATGTTTAGATGGCTGAAGGGCATACTTGTCAGAAGCTGCTTTTAGAAACTTTTTAAAGGGTTATATTGCATTTCAGAATTAAGAATTTCCTAAGAGTCAGACAGGCAAGGAGCAATCATAATATTCAGCAGGAGAAGCAAATGGAAGAAGAGAAATTGTTTATAAGGTCACTTAGAGTGAAGCAGTCAAGAATGGCTTGGTAGAGTACATGAAAGCAGTAGCATGAAAGACAGGGGAGGGAATAATTTGAAGAGTCATTCCAATGCCATTGAGGCATTATTGGGAAAATGCTTGGGAGTCTGAGCTCATTCTTTGCATCTGGCTAAAACAGACATAGATTCTATATGCTTGTGGTGATAGTGTGCTTTAAGTCCAGCTCAGCACATTATCCAACATTCATTATTTTCAGCAATGAGAAAGGCTGTAACAATAAGAATAATAACATGCTATAAATACAGTGGATGGACTTTAAAACTTTACTTGATAGCTAGTGCTAATTCTGCCTGTTGTTTAGGTAGATTGAGCTTTTATGGTGGTAGTGAAATATGATTAGCAGCAAGAAAAAAAATCCATTTATCTCAGAAGGAAAATAAACTAACCTCTGTACCATTACTACATTGGTAAGAAGGTCATAACCAATACTGGACAGAAAGAATGGGAATAAGTGATTATATAAGTTTAAACATCCAGGGGACAAGAAGGTTATATTGTTTCACTGCTTTGCATCCTGTTGACATCTGCTGGACAGCAGATGTATCACTGCTAACAATTAGCTAAATGACACCCTTCCTGCTGGACAGAAGATGTATCACTGCTAACAATTAGCTAAATGACACCCTTCCTGCTGGACAGCAGATGTATCACTGCTAACAATTAGCTAAATGACACCCTTCCTGCTGGACAGCAGATGTATCACTGCTAACAATTAGCTAAATGACACCCTTCCTGCTGGACAGAAGATGTATCACTGCTAACAATTAGCTAAATGACACCCTTCCTGCTGGACAACAGATGTATCACTACTAACAATTAGCTAAATGACACCCTTCCTGCTGGACAGCAGATGTATCACTGATAACAATTAGCTTAATGACACCCTTCCTGCTGGACAGCAGATGTATCACTGCTAACAATTAGCTTAATGACACCCTTCCTGCTAGACAGCAGATGTATCACTGCTAACAATTAGCTTAATGACACCCTTCCTGCTGGACAGCAGATGTATCACTGTTCACAATTAGCTTAATGACACCCTTCCTGCTGGACAGCAGATGTATCACTGCTCACAATTAACTTAATGACACCCTTTCTGCTGGACAGCAGATGTATCACTGCTCACAATTAACTTAATGACACCCTTCCTGCTGGACAGCAGATGTATCACTGTTCACAATTAACTTAATGACACCCTTCCTGCTTAGACAGCAGATGTATCACTGCTAACAATGGGCTTAAAGCCATCCTTGCTGCTGGGGTGCAGATGTATCACTGATAACAATGGGCCCATTGACACTCTTACTGCTGGAGGAGAACAGAATGCCAAGGTATAAACTGTGTGGTGCATAATGCTATCAGGGGGGACAGTTAGTATTTATCCACTTGGACAGTTGACTAAAGTGCTCCCTACTGCATCAGTCTCACTTTTAATGGAGGACTGAGAATGGTGAGTATGGCTCTGGGGAATGAATGGGCCATTTAAACTTAACTCTTGGCCCAGAGAGGGACCTGGCCTCTGCTTTACCTGTGTTGACACAGATGAGCCAATGGGTGAGGGAACAAATGAGTTCTAAGACAGGTCTAGTCTCCCCTGGGAGTGGGTGGACTACTGAGTCCTCCAAAGAGCCTGTATTCCTCTCTCAGTTGAAGGAAGAGCTGTGTCAATTGGATAAAAGTAAGAGAGCATTTCGGATGTTCAGGTTGACAAAAAGAAATACTTCTGGCAAGTTCATAATTGTAGACATTTAATCAATGCATTGTTGGACCATAAGTATCAAAGACCTCAGCTTGTTAATCAGATTTTTATTCACAAAATTTAAAACTTATAAATGTGAAATTCGTCAGTTATTTAAACATCATTTTACATCAGAAAACTGGTAAATGAAATAATGTGCCCATGCGTTGTATGTCCAAGAGTTATTTTTACTAAGCCACTTAATTGCAGGCAGACAAAAATACCAAGATATACAATCACTCCACAGTTATTAAAAATAAATAAATAAATTGTGTGTATATATATATATATATATATATATATATATATATATATATATATATATATGTTTACCTTAATTATGTTGAAGGTAAGATGTACGATGCACCAAAGTGTAAAAGTACAACTTCAAGTCTTCAAGTTTTGGGGAATGTCGACTGCAAATGTTGCGAATTCCAATGAGCGAATACACATTGGTACATTCACTCATTTGAATTCAGCATTCCAGCTGCAGATTGCGCTATAGCAGGGATCGGGAAATGCACCCTTTCCCTCACTGTAGTGTGATCTTGGAGTTTGTATATTAAAGTAGCAGGGGGTGTAGGGGGCTTGCCCCCATGCATAATGATGTTTGGAGACATTTGGAAATGTCTCATAACTTTCACTATTTTGCTGCAGTTCGAAAATGTCTGAATCTGGTTTTCCAGGAAACCAGTTTCGACATTTTGATTCGGAAACATTTTGAATTTCACGATCACACAAATCACTTTCAACATAATGAAGGTAAACCATATATATATATATATATATATATATATATATATATATATATATATATATATTCTAAAAACACCTCAGCAATGCAACCACAATAGTCAATGACAATCTCATGCATCATTCAGGTTTACTTAATTCTAGTGATGTTAAGCTATACTAGTCTTTGCTTAACAATAGTTACCTAAGGGACAGGTGATGACTATTCCTTCAACACCTTGATAATCCTTACTTTATGATAAGACAATAATCAAAAACACTTTCTAAATGACAAGGACATCAGAATAGTTATCTATAAACTTTTAACTGTATGAATATTTGCTAATTCTATAGGTACATCAATGTGTTGAAAAGATTTCTGATGAGAAGAATTTTCAGTAAAGCAATAACTTATAATGTTCAGGCTGAAGCCTGAGATTTAGTGAAAGTCTCCAAAGAGAGAAAGAGAGAGACAGACATACAGAGTGAGAAAAACGCGCACGCGCATTTGTGTGTGTGTGTGTGTGTGTGTGTGTGTGTGTGTGTGTGTGTGTGTGTGTGTGTGTGTGTGTGTGTGTGTTTGTGTGTGTGCAAGTTGGTCATGATGATGGTGCCAGCATTAGGTAATGAAACAACTGCATAGAATTCCATCTCAAATGTGGAGAATGAACATCTTCTAAAAGTGATAATTTTAGAGCTTTCACTAAAGGCAGGAGTTGGCTGTTCTAAGTAGAAAGAAAGATTCCCCGACTCAATCTGGCATCAAGATGCAAGTTTAATGGCCTTTAGAAGGGTAAAGTGGCTTAACTGCACAAAAAAAAAATGCATGTCATAATGTCTGTGACTTTTGGCTCAAAAGTTTGCACTGTCCCTTCCCATTCTACAACTGGTAACTTTGGGAGAAAAGGTGGTGGATGACACTTATAAATAATGAAAATTATTAGTTATAACTTTCTTTTACTTCACAAAATACATGTTAATTCACATTCTCTTATTCTGTCAAATCCCTGGGTTAATATTACTAATAATTTAAAAACTTCCCATGACTGCACTTGATTATTTCTGGATTTGTCCCTGATTGTGGAGCTAATGATATGTTAATTACTGAAAAGTTTACTTTTCTATGGACACTTAGTGTGTCCTTTGAGATTAATTTCAGAAGCTCTTGGTTTGGTTACTATATATGTTTTTGGATGACACAGTGGTGCAGTGGTAGTGTTGTCACCTCCCAGCAAGAGGATCTCCAGTTTAATTCTCAGCCGGAGTGCCTTCTGTGTGGAGTCTGCATGTCCTCTCTGCATTCATGTGGTTTCCTCCCATGTTACAAAGACATGCATCTGGATTGTTTCTCCCCGGACCTTCACTGAAAATCAGCTTCATTCCAAGTCGGGCTTTTCTGGTAAACATCTGTTAAATAAATACAAAGTTTACCATCTTCATTATTACATGGCTAAAGGTAACAGGAAGCCTAGAGATAAAAGATGGACAACTGCTATTGTTGATTATTATTAAAATGAGGAGAAACAATTTAGTTTTCTGAATGATCTATAATTAGTTTGCTGTACTCACCACACTGAAATGGTTCTTCCCTCATCAGGCCAGCAGATGAGAAGTTGTAGTCAAGCAGCTTCATCAGTGCTACAGGCCCAATAACCTTCAGGAGCAAGATACTGTAACAGCATGCAGCAAAGCGTTAGCTGTTTGCAGCTGAAATGCTTAATGTTAGCTTTCATTCTCGTGTTCCTGTCAAGCTTGGCAGAAG